>NC_043963.1:56993456-57060956 GCF_902148855.1 Sphaeramia orbicularis
GCGGTACTAATGTCCTCTGATTGGACGAGAACTGGAAGCAGTCAGCGGTCAGAGCTGAAGGAGGTTCCCCTTACAGATGAAGAAGCTGTTGTACGTAGACGGATGGAGCTGTAGAATGGACATTAGAGTCACTTTCCGTTTAATGACTCCTTTCACCCGGTAGCCAAACATTTACCCTTTAGTCAGACGGTAATTGCTGCTCGTTGCCAAGTGGCTGCTGTTAAATCAAATTTACATAGGCTCCCTCCAGTTCAAAGTCTGCAAATTAACTGTCTGTCTGTCTGTCATATCCATGTGGTCTTCATGGCTAAAACGACAAAAAAAAGTCCTTTTCATAATAAACTGTAATGCTTAACAGCCTCCAGATCACCAGTGACCCACTGAAGGGCTGACGTGACGTACTTGAGCTCATTTTATCTACATTTGAAGCACATACACCAGAGGATGTCCCTTTGAAACTAAGTCTGGTACAGGCCTTGTATGTCCTGTTTGCACTGAGGATATTTTACTAAACTGATCTGTTTCTATTTCTGGACCTCTCACTGACATGTAAACCATGTGGGGTTCGAAAAACTGACATCAAGGACACCAAAGACCAAGGTTCAAATAGTTCTGGATTTTTCATTCTAGTTTAGTTTGATTTAGTTTGGACTTTTTTTTCTCTTATTCAGTTTGTTTTAATTAGTTTTTAGAGCAGGTTTGGTAGTTTTTATTAGTTTTTGTTATTTTCTAAATGCTTAGTTGTAGTTTAGTTTTAGTTTAGTTGTAGTTTAGTTTTAGTTTAGTTGTAGTTTAGTTTAGTTGTCGTTTAGTTTTAGTTTAGTTGTAGTTTAGTTTTAGTTTAGTTTAGTTTTAGTTTAGTTGTAGTTTAGTTTTAGTTTAGTTATATTTTAGTTTTAGTTTAGTTTTAGTTTAGTTATAGGTTAGTTATAGTTTAGTTTAGTTGTAGTTTAGTTGTAGTTTAGTTTTAGTTTAGTTTTAGTTCAGTTGTAGTTTAGTTGAGTTTTAGTTTAGTTGTAGTTTAGTTTTAGTTTAGTTTAGTTTTAGTTCAGTTGTAGTTTAGTTTTAGTGTAGTTCAGTTGTAGTTTAGTTGTAGTTCAGTTGTAGTTTAGTTGTAGTTCAGTTGTAGTTTAGTTGTAGTTCAGTTGTAGTTTAGTTTAGTTGTAGTTCAGTTGTAGTTTAGTTTTAGTTCAGTTGTAGTTCAGTTGTAGTTCAGTTGTAGTTCAGTTGTAGTTTAGTTGTAGTTCAGTTGTAGTTTAGTTTAGTTGTAGTTCAGTTGTCGTTCAGTTGTAGTTCAGTTGTAGTTTAGTTGTAGTTCAGTTGTAGTTTAGTTTAGTTGTAGTTCAGTTGTAGTTTAGTTTTAGTTCAGTTGTAGTTCAGTTGTAGTTTAGTTCAGTTGTAGTCAGGGCCGGACTGAGACTCATTTTCAGCCCTGGAGTTTCATACCTCAGACCGGCCCACTTTAGATCACGACCGATTATTATTAAAATCATGCAATTCTAACCTTACATGTTAGGTCTACACACTGTTCTGCACAGCCTTGTAATTCAGTGTATTTTCTAAAATATTTCCAATTCAGCACAAGTAAAGGTTGCTTCACAATGTGGATTTATTTCAACAGTGAGTGCACATTGACATCTCCAACATTATTATTCCTCACAACACAACAATAACAGAATCTATATTTTTGTTCTTATAAGTATTAACATTTTTCAAACCTTTAAAATGTTTGAAATGAAATGAAAGTATAAAAATATTAAAAATTTAAAAAAATAAATAAATAAAGCTTGCTGCACTTTCTAATAACTCTTATTTTTGTATCCTCTGCAACAAAAGATTTCCATCACAACTTACTTGCGGTTTGTTCCATCGATGCTATTGAAAACTTTTGGTACAGTGATATTAGGGGTTTGATGAGGATGATAAGAAAAAAATATGTGTATCCTGTGACTGAGGGTGAGCAAAGCAATCAAAGCTAACAGCAGACTCCTGTTCATGTGTGTCATTTGTGCCTAGTGGTTCAGGGTTGTGCTGCTGAGCTGCTCCTCTGTCATCAGTAGACTCTGCTCTCCCTTTCACACTTCCTCCAGTTTCTCTAGACTCGCCTGCACCTGGATCACAATAAAAAATAATATCTACAGACATTTGGACTTACTGAACCAATTCAGATCTTTACACTGGCTAAATATGCAGGCTTATTTAATATGACTTTATACTATTGCCTTTCAGTTGTGGGCTTTGTGTATTTACTGTCTCACTTTTAATAATAAAAAATAAAATAGGCCAGTATTATCGTTTGGGTATAGAAAGTGGTTTTAGTGGAACTAATGTTTGTTCACACAGTCTGTTCCAACAGCTCACCTTTTCCTTCCATCCTGACAGGAACAATCCCCTCATCACCACTGGCTCCTGGCTCTGCTTCTGACACTAAAGCACAGTTTAAAAATGCTCATAATTCTCAGCACAAATCTTCTATTTTGCAAAGCCTCATGGCTGCTGTCTGCTGCTGGATCTGCTTTCTGACTCTGAGGAGCTACAAGACAAAGTTTCCCACTTACGTGGCGTCGCATCATACTATTATTTAAATGACATAACGTTATGTTCCACGTCACAATGCCACATAATTCACTGACTCGATAATTAACTAACTTGAAAGGTGGTTTACCCAGTTCATCGTCCTCATTAGTTGTTTCCAACCGGGAGGTCGTTTTTGTGAAAAAGTTGCAGATTTTGTCACATTTGGCTGCGTTTGCTTCCAGAGCTTTCCTCTTTTTAATTCTTGCTTCTCCACACCACCCTTGCTCTTTCTATTATCCATGTCTCAAACAGCAAACACAGCTGAGCATCGACATAGCCTACAGAGCACAGATCGTAAAAGCTCCACAGCTACAGTATAGAGCTGCTAACCGTATGCAAGGACATGTTACGCCAGGTCACGGTGTGTCCACAAAAAAAACAGGAAGAAAACAAACAGTTTACTAGTAGAGGGGGTGTGGCCCAGGAACAGCAGCTGCAGATTACGTGGTCAACTCAGTGCTATGACTGAACACCGGCCCCAAAAATAAATAAATAAAATATTAAATACATATTTAAAGTGAACTCCGGCCCTCGCGGCCCAAATATTATACCGGCCCACCGGGAATTGTCCCGGTCCTCCCAATTAGCCAGTCCGGGCCTGGTTGTAGTTCAGTTGTAGTTTAGTTGTAGTTCAGTTGTAGTTTAGTTGTAGTTTAGTTGTAGTTCAGTTGTAGTTCAGTTGTAGTTTAGTTTAGTTGTAGTTCAGTTGTAGTTTAGTTGTAGTTCAGTTGTAGTTTAGTTTAGTTGTAGTTCAGTTGTAGTTCAGTTGTAGTTTAGTTGTAGTTCAGTTGTAGTTTAGTTGTAGTTCAGTTGTAGTTCAGTTGTAGTTTAGTTGTAGTTCAGTTGTAGTTTAGCTGTAGTTCAGTTGTAGTTCAGTTGTAGTTTAGTTGTAGTTCAGTTGTAGTTTAGTTGTAGTTCAGTTGTAGTTCAGTTGTAGTTTAGTTGTAGTTCAGTTGTAGTTTAGTTGTAGTTCAGTTGTAGTTCAGTTGTAGTTTAGTTTAGTTGTAGTTCAGTTGTAGTTTAGTTGTAGTTTAGTTGTAGTTCAGTTGTAGTTTAGTTGTAGTTCAGTTGTAGTTTAGTTTAGTTGTAGTTCAGTTGTAGTTCAGTTGTAGTTTAGTTGTAGTTCAGTTGTAGTTCAGTTGTAGTTCAGTTGTAGTTTAGCTGTAGTTCAGTTGTAGTTCAGTTGTAGTTTAGTTGTAGTTCAGTTGTAGTTTAGTTGTAGTTCAGTTGTAGTTCAGTTGTAGTTTAGTTGTAGTTCAGTTGTAGTTTAGTTCAGTTGTAGTTCAGTTGTAGTTCAGTTGTAGTTCAGTTGTAGTTCAGTTGTAGTTCAGTGGTCTCTTTTCTCTTCTTCTCTGTGCTCCTATTCAAATCAATCCCAGACAGGACTCTGCTGCTTTAGTCTCCATGTTTCCAGGTAGAGTGGGGACCAGAAGACGACTGGAAACCACAAGTGAACACAAGTGATGAAAATGTTTTTACAAATCTAGTTTTCGTGGTTTCGTTAGTTTTCGTTAACGATAATAACTTTGCCATAGACACCTTCCAACGCAGACCAGACTGGTCACTCACCAGTGCTGTGGGAAATCCCAGTAACATGAAGTGTTTGCTTCAAACATTTTAACCAACACTTAGGCTGAATACACCTCACCCCTTGGCCCCTCCCCCTTGGCCCCTCCCCCTTGGTTTTGTGCATACATGTCAAGGTTATTATCATTAACGAAAATTAACAAAACAACAAAAACTAGAATGGTAAAAACATTTTCATTAACTGAAATAAATAAAAACTATAATTAAAAGACAAAACCATAACTAACTGAAACTGTATTGTGTGTTTACTAAACTAACTGAAACAGATACAAATTCTGGATCAAATTCCCTTGGTTTTGGTCTTTGTCAATGTCAGATTGATGTTAAATGGATTTCTTTGTCTCTCTCAGTTTTCTGTGCTGTCTCCATACGACACTTTTTGCTCCGTCACTTGTGTTCACTTGTGGTTTCCAGTCGTCTTCTGGTCCCCACTCTACCTGGAAACATGGAGACTAAAGCAGCAGAGTCCTGTCTGGGATTGATTTGAATAGGAGCACAGAGAAGAAGAGAAAAGAGACCACTGAACTACAACTGAACTACAACTGAACTACAACTGAACTACAACTGAACTACAACTGAACTACAACTGAACTACAACTAAACTACAACTGAACTACAACTGAACTACAACTACAACTGAACTACAACTAAAACTAAACTACAACAAAACTAAAACTAAACTTCAACTAAACTACAACTAAACTACAACTAAACTAAACTACAACTAAACTAAAACTAAAACTAAGCATTTAGAAAAAAACGAAAAATAATAAAAACTATCAAACCTGCTTTAAAAACGGACTAAAATGAAGTGAATTAGAGGAAAAAAAGAAGTCAAAACTAAATAAAACTAAACTAGAATGAAAAATCCAAAACTATTAGAACCTTGGTACATGTGAAGGGTTAATGTTTTCCCAATTCTCAATTAGACGGAGCTAGGGATGGAACCATATGACAATTTCAGATCACGGTTACTGTGACCCAAATTATCACAGTTCTCATTATTATCACAGTATTATTGAAATTCTGCTCAAAATGTTCAAGAAGTACGAATACACACACTGAAAGAACTTAACCAAGTTGTATTTAAATAAATAAATAACTAAATAAATAAATAAAATACCAGTCCCAATGTCCCTTCTGTGTCAGAAACATTCCAATATTAACCCTTAGTGGTCTGAGTCTATTCTGTCTGTTTTTCAGTCCTTTTGATTTGGCCTTTATATACTATAGAAACAAATGTTTACTATACCCATGTTTGGATCTGTTTTTTCAGCACAACTTCATCTATATCATCTGTCTGTTATTTTTTCACTTTAACCTACTATAAAAACACAAAAGGACAAAAAACACACAAAAATATATAAAATCTGATTTGAAAAATGTATATAATTTATTGCATAAATAACACACAGATGTTTAACGAACCTTTTCACAGACTTTAAAAGTGAATATTGGTCCAAATATTAGGTATAGAAAATTAAAATTGTAATAAATGAAAACTATACTCAGATATTTGACATAAAAGCAGATCTGTACACAGGGTTTTCCCCCTAAAAGTGCGGTACTCAAACACAGTTACCATGAGAATTAGAATTTAAACACTAATACGAACTGTCTGTGATTTTACAGCGGTTTATGGTTCTACCAGTAATGGTTCCATCCCTAGACGGAGCAGAAGGGCTAATGCACAGGGCTGTTCAGCCTTCGAAACAGAGATTTTCCAGGACCACACTATGAACCGATGGTTAGGAGAAATTTCCCATAATTCTGTTTGAATCATTGTCAGGATGGAGGTAAGTAGCACAGTGTGATGAAAGAAACACACAAATGTATGTATTTTTTTCAGGAACAACTTAAGCATTAGGATGGAACAGGTGTGGAGGGGCTGGACCATTTCACAGCAGGATGTTCACACCACCACCCTGACAACTGTTTCAAGGGCTAAGGGGGAGGAGCCAAGAGAGAGAGGGGGGGGGGGGGGGCAAGGGGGGGGGGCAAGGAGTAAACTGGGGTTGGGCCTTAAAGCCACTTGTTGCTCACCTTCGTGTCAGTTTAAATCAGTTCTGTCCAACTCCTGTTAGTCCAGTTTGGTCTGCAGTGGACCGAACCAGTCATATTAGAACAGTGAAAAAAGTACAGTTCTATCATGACCAGGTTTACATCTACAAAGTGTCCTTAAAAATCTGAATAACATCAACAACTTGAATTGTCTGAAGAAAAACAAGTGTAATTTTAACAACATTCTGCCTCCATTTATCAGTTTTTCATTTACACATGTGCGTTACAGTCGCACTAAACATTTAGGAACAGGCAGAATATTGGTCGAACTGCATTGACTTTTCTTAAGAACATTTCCATTTGTTCATATTTGTTCAGGTTATTCACATTTTAGAAGTATTTTCATGTAATTTTACTTTTTTACACCAAAAAAAACGAGATAATTTGTTGTTGTCATTTACAGGTTATTCTGATCATATTTGACTGGTTCTAACCCACTTCAAACCTAATTGGACTGTGTGTGTGTGTCTGTGTGTGTGTGTGTGTGTATGTGTGTGTATGTGTATATGTGGAACCTGAAGTAAAATGATTTTAACACCATTGATTGTTCATTTCTTTAGTGTAATTTTTGCATTTCACAAATTCATCTCACGGGCCAGACTGGACCCTTTGGTGGGCCAGATTTGGCCCCCGGGCCGCATGTTTGACACCTGTGGCTTAAAGCCTCTGCACCTGCTACGGCCAGAATTACCCAGCATTCACAGTTTGTCCAAGTGTTTGGACCACTTTGTACTGATTTTGACATTAGAGTGTAGACGTGGATATTTAGTAACATGGTCTGTCGACACAGTATCACCCTTACACTTTTAGAGGACTGTCCCTTATCCTTAGAACTCTGTCAGAAGGGGGGAATGTTACAAGGATAAAACTGTACTTATGAATATTTTCAACAGAATCTATGGTCTTTGTTTTCGTTGTCAAATCTCTTCTTTATAAAAAAAATAAATAAATCCTGATATCAAGAACTACAATGAATAAATAATGCTAACAAATCAGTAAGGGTCCAAAGGTGGCATGTATTTACAAAAGCAGGATACAGAATATGTGTAAGCCGTTTGTAAGAAAACCTATTTATATTTATATTGTCTAATTAGGTCAACTGTTGTCCATATTCCATCAACAGAAATGACAGGATGATGAGTGAATGTCAGAAGCATTCTATTCTATTCTATTCTATTCTATTCTATTCTATTCTATTCTATTCTATTCTATTCTTATTTCCTAGTGACAAGTGTGAAGCTCATCTGGAGACGTCAGATGCAGCCTCATCCATCACCTAATGCCAGCTAAAGGCCAGTTAGAGCAGCATGGGACAGGGTTCTAGGGTTCTGGGGTTCTAGGCTTCTAGGGTTCTAGGGTTCTAGGCTGTGCCCGCTGGTCCCATTGTGTCCACACCCCCACAGTCTGGTCTGTCTCTCACACTTTACTAGGCTGGATCTGATGTGCGTTTCCTTTCTCTGCTGACGCCCTGTTTGTTTAACACGCTCCATAAACACAGCTGACATGAAAACTACAGATCTCCAACAGGAAGTGCTCAGGTGTGCCCATGACATTCTCAGTCTACTGAAGTGCAGTGTATGTGACACAGATGCTACCATGGGATTAAAGGTACCGCTGTGTACAAGGAAACACCTATGTGCTGATTATCCCTCTGGTATCCTGTCCTCCAAGGCCCTTACTGAGCACCAAGTGGGCCTTTTTCACACACCTGTGGAATAATGTCAAAAAAATGTTCAGACAGTTTGTTTTTAATTCTTTTACACTTTTTTCTATTTCATCAACTTGAGCCGTAAATAAAAATACCAAATACTCAATAACTGTTGCATGTTTTAACTCTTTAAAGGTGGGCTCTGGGATGTTTTTCTGGAGCATTTGTTACCGTATTCCTTCAAATCCCCTTCACTCCCTGATTACAACTAATTAATTAAATGCTCAAACACAAAAATTAAAAAAATCAGTCACCTGTGGAACAGACAGGACTGAAAAAACACCATCCAATCATTTTGAGCGCCCACTGGAAATGATTGAACAGTGATATGTCTGTCAAACTCAACTGCCATTGGCCCCTCCCCCCTCTGTGCGTACCCCTCTTCGTGCATGAATCGTGCGTTCCCAGAGGAAACGTTTGTACAGGAAGTGAAGGCAGAAGCTGGTTCTATTAGTTCTATTGGTTCTATTAGTTCTATTGGTTCTATTGGTTCTATTAGTTCTATTGGTTCTATTGGTTCTATTAGTTCTATTGGTTCTGTTAGTTCTGTTAGGATGGACAGTTCACCAGTAAACTGTTCTGTCACAAACATACACCAGTAGGAACTGGAACATGAGTCACACAGGTCTGAACTGGGACTGTTCTGGAAGGGGGGGGGGGGGTTAGAGGAGACTGAAGGAGGGATGACTGGATCTGCCAGACGGAGCTTCAGCGGGTGTAGGAGACGGAGCTGTGGGCGGGGCCGGGCGGACCGTAGACAGCGTCGGAGTAAAGCCAGGGGCGGAGCAGAGCCTCAGCTGGTGAACCCTCTGGAACAAACATTGTGTGTGCCTGTACTCTGGAGGCGTGGCTTCAGGGGGACGTCTGAAGAAAGGGGGTTGGACTGTTGAACTGAGGATTTTCAAAGTGTAGCTCTCAGACCCCGCCTTTAAATGTCGTGTTTGTAATGGAAACAAACCATTTTTTTGATGCAAAAAACACAAAAAAATATATTTTTTTTTTTTTCAGTATACTCCATAAAAAGCGGATCACATATGATTAGATTTTTTCATCCTGGCATATGTCAGTGATTAACTCCAACACTGGTTAATTTGCATTATTATTATTTTTGGCGCTAGGTCAAATGTTCAAAAATACTAGCATCTGTCACCAAGTGTGCGTAAAATGCACACCTATAAATCAAACTATTAAATATTATATATTGATTTATTTTTCTGCTCTAATTTGATTTTATTTTTGTAAATCCAGCTCAGTCCTAATCATACAGATCAAATGTTAGAAATAGTGCATTTTATGCACACTTGGCAGACAGATGCTAGTCTGGTCATTTTCTTTTGTTTACAATGTGCACAGTTTAGTTGGTGGACAGAATTTTAAAGATCATGCACAAATGAACAACTTTTGAATTCTAACCTTATTTAAACTGTGAAAAATAATATGAAGTTTTTTAACACGAAGTGCAAAGTGTGCGTAAAAGGCACACCTGGATACCAGAGGGTTAGTTACTGCTGTGAACTTGGCCTTTTGCATTATTTTACATGTATATTCATATT
The DNA here is from genome assembly GCF_902148855.1 of Sphaeramia orbicularis. NCBI lineage: Eukaryota > Metazoa > Chordata > Actinopteri > Kurtiformes > Apogonidae > Sphaeramia > Sphaeramia orbicularis. The sequence goes on from NC_043963.1 coordinate 57,002,943, forward strand.
CTAGAACCTTCTCCTATATGTGCATATAAAAGGGAGAACCAAGTCATTCTCTCATTCCGTTGTGACTCGTGTTCTTTTTTCCTCTGAGGCCATCCTGCCTTTACCTTTAAACCAATCTGCCATAGGGCTGTGTACTGGTAAGAATCTGGTGATACGATACAAATCACAATACTAAGATCACCATACGATATATCACAATTGTAACGTAGAAGTCTCAATAACCTAAACAAAAAATAATTTGTTGGGCGCCAGACAGGAGAAGGGTTAAATTTCCTTCCACCTGTCGAATTTATTACATCTTAAACTTAAAGGTGAAAGAAACAACAACAACAACAACAAAAAACAAAAGAAACCCAGCTGCTCACTTCATGGTTACAAAATACATCTGTTAACACATAAAATTAAGGTTTCTTAACTTTCCCTCTTGTAGACTAGCATTTAAAAATCATCTGCATAATCATCAAAACATTTCTTATTATTCATAAACTCAAAAAAACATCTTAAATCAGGAATTAAACATTAAATTAAACTTAGGTAGTCCATTGCTGATCACAATAGGTTTTTATGTAAGTATAAAGTTCAGTTCAGTTCCGTTCAGTTCAGGGGGGATGTGTGTGTGTGAGAAGGGGTAAAGATGTAGGGGGTCCAGTTCAGGGCAGGTTGGAGGTTAGGGGCATATAGGTGTAGAGTAGGGGGGGAGAGAGAGAACACAGGGGGTTTCCTCAGGCCAGACAGGAGAAGCCAGGAGAGTTTGGGGAAAAAAGGGACTTATCTGGTTGGGGGGGTGTCCTCCGAGAGAGAGTACTCCTGAGTCCGAGCAGGTCAGGTCCGCCTGCTCCAGGGATTCAGCTTCTCTTTTTAAAATCTCCTGGGTCCACATCGGTCCATTTCCAGATTCTTCCGTTAAAATCACATTAAGGTTTTCTTTTTTGTTCTTCCCTCCTTTCCTTGTCAATCTCACTTCTCCTTTTTTCTCTGACCTCCTTCCAGTCTCTCTTTTGTTTGAGTTTCCCTCCACCACAGCTCTCAGGTGTGTCTCATTTATCAGCTTCCCTTCCCCCTCCTTACCAGTGATGTCATTGTTAAGTTCTACTTCCTGCTACACTCCTCCTCCCTTCGACGAGACCACGCCTAGTGGTCACACTGAGATCCTTTTATTTCAATCCACAAATCCAAAGAAATCCTCTTCCTCAGAACTTTCCTGAAAGATGTCTTGTAGGCGTTTTCGTTCCAGGTGCTCTAAGTCCTCCGCACTGGGATAGAACGGCTTCAGATTGCAGACATGTACAGTCCGTACATCCTCACCCGTATCCTCCAGAACAACACGGTAGTTCAGGGGTCCTAGTTGTTGGACAACTCTGTAGGGGCCTTTCCATTTCCTTGCCAACTTGGCAGAAAACTTCTTCTGAGCATCTGACTGTGGAAAATTTCTCACCCATACTCTTTGTTTGGGTTCAAAACCAACATTACGGCGATTCTTGTTGTAACTCCTCAATTGCCGTTGTTTTGATCTCCTTATATTTTCTTCTTACATTTTCCTTGAATTTAGTCAGCTGCTGGATGACATCATAGGCCGGTGCATCAGGGGGATAAATCTTTCCTTTTAGTGCTTTATCCAAAGGACTGTTAAGCTTCCGGCCGATATGTAGTTCAGCGGGTGTGACCCCTGTAGTTTCTTGAACTGCCGAATTAATAGCAAACCTGAACTCTGGGAGGTATTGATCCCATTTAGCATGATTGTTATCCACATAAGAAGCAATCATACTCTTCAGAGTGCGATTCACTCTTTCAGTCAGGTTGGTCTGGGGGTGATATGCAGTTGTGAGTTTGGGAGTAACAGTCCATTGTGCACAGAGTTCACGGAATACTTCAGACACAAACTGACGTCCTCGGTCAGACAGAATGTGATCAGGTACACCCCATCTGGTAAAGATCTCATTTTTCAGGAATCGAGCAACAGTTTGGGCTGTAGCAGTTCGTAGGGGGGAAAGCTCAATCCAGCGGGTAAAATAGTCAACCACTACCAATAAATATTCATGTTGTTGTGTACTTTTGGGTAGGGGACCCATGAGGTCAATACCCAACATTTCATTAGGGCATGTGACATTGGTTTGTTGAATTTTTCCAGCAGGTTTCTGATTGTCCGCCTTTATACTTTGACAAACCATGCACTGCCTGATAAAAGCTTTCACATCTGTCCACATTCCAGGCCAATAGGCCACCTCATAGAGCCTTTTATAAGTTTTGAAGATACCAGCATGACCACTTAAAGGGCTTTCATGATAATTTTGGAGTATCTCATGAACTAGACTGGGGGGGATGTAGAGTCTGTAGTGGAACTGATTTTCATTTTGTTGTTTTTTGTGGTATAGTTTATCTTCCAGAACAACAAACTCATGTTCTACCTTTGTGTTCCTTTCAGCGAGTTGTTTCAAGATTTCCTCCACTTTTGGGTCTTTATGTTGTTCCTCCCAAACCCTTTCAAGAGATATGGAAATGTCATCAGGTTTTTTAGAGTATAGGCAGCATTGGACAAGAGAGGGGATCCTGGAAAGAGCATCAGGAGCACTGTTTAGTTTGCCTTTCCTGTATTCTACAAGGAAATCAAAGCGTTGCAACCTTAGGGCCCATCTGATCAGTCGACTTGTGGTTTTTGTTGAGGAGAGAACCCATTTTAAGGCAGAGTGATCTGTAATGACAGTGAAGAGCTTTGGTTCCAGATAATGCTGCCATCTTTCTAGAGCCCAGATGATTGCCAGACATTCTTTTTCTGTTGCCGAATAGTTCTTCTCAGCTCGATTTAATGTTCTACTAGCATAAGCAAGAACTACTTCCATTCCATTAGGGTCTTTCTGGGTCAACACAGCTCCCAGTCCTGTATCACTAGCATCAGTGTAGACCAAGAATGGAAGCTCTGGATTGGGATGGCCTAATATAGGGGGAGAGATCAAACAGGACTTCAGCTGATCAAAGGCATGCTGACATGTTTGACTCCAAATGAAAGGTCTCCCTTTTTTCTTAAGGTCATTCAAAGGTTGAGCCATTTTTGAGAAGTCTGGTACAAACTTATGATACCATCCAGCGAGGCCTAAGAATCTCTGAACTTCTTTCAGATTTGTTGGAACTGGATATGATCGGATTGCTTCAACTTTGTCAGGATCAGCACTGACTCCATTTTGAGAGACAATGTGTCCAAGAAATTTGATTTCTTGCAGGCAAAACCTAGATTTCTTGAGATTGATAGTCAGATTGGCTTTGCGAAGTCGATCCAGTACAATCTGAAGGCGCTCAAAATGTTGAATTACAGATGATGAATACACAATTATGTCATCAAGATAGACTAAACAGATTTCACCACGCAGGCCATCCAGGACTTTTTCCATTAATCTTTGGAAAGTGGCCGGGGCATTTTTAAGACCAAAAGGCATGACATTGAAATGATACAGTCCGGCATGCGTGACAAAGGCAGTCTTTGCTTTACTATCAGCATCCATGGGTACCTGCCAGTATCCACTGTTTAAATCTATTGTGGAGAAAAGAGAGGATCCAGAAAGAGACTCAAGAATTTCATTGATGTTAGGGAGAGGATAGGCGTCTGTCTCAGTGACAGCATTGACCTTCCGGAAGTCAACACAAAATCTGTGTCCACCATCTTTCTTCGGAGGTAGCACTACAGGAGAGGCCCACCCAGAATGGGAGGGTTCAACAACTCCAGCAGCGACCATCTCTCTTAACTGTTCTTCTACAATTGCTTGCTTAGCGGCCGGCATTCTATAAGGTCTCTGTTTGATTGGAACACAGTTAGTAGTGTAGATTGTGTGTTGCAAAACATCAGTTTTCCCAGGTGTATGGTTACAGACCTGTGGGTTAGACTCTAGAAGATGCCTTAATTGTTTTTTTTCTACCTCTTGTAAGTGAGCATTAGACACAGCGATGTTAATGTAATCTTTCACCTCCATTCGCACTGGTTCCAGGGTGAGGATGGGGGGTGGAATGGAGCTGATTAGGGAAAGAGTCTGACCTGGATTGTTTTTTGTTCTTTGGATGTTTGTTTTGGTCATCTGAGCGGTGTTCTGTGGGAGGTAAGCACTACCTGGCTGAAATGGATAATTCAAAGAAGGATTGGACATAAAGCTATATGCTTTATCAGCTACATTGATTATCATTCCCACATTAGAAATGAAATCAAGGCCAAGAACCATACCATAGGCTAGTGCTTCTGGTCCAAGTACAGCCACAGGTAGAGTGGACACTCTTCCCTGAAGATCAACACAGAGGTTTCCCCATCCAATTGGAATGGCGGCTTCACCATTAGCTAGATACAATGGACTTTCAGTCCATGGTTGGAGGTCAGCCTTTGACCCTTTTAACTCCACCCAGAGATACTCATGAATGAGGGGTACAGCTACTTCCTGTGTCAACTATGGCTTTTCCACGCCATGCACCAATTGAAACTGGGACAACAAGCTGTTGGGGACTAGAGGTAGTTTCAGGTGGGGAACATGGAGTCTGGGAGAATGACTCGCATGATGCATTTTGCTTTTGTTGAGATGATACGGGAAGAGATTTCCTAGATTTCACAAGTGACACAGAACCGTTTCCATACAATCCTTTTGGTTTTTGTGATCGTGGAAAGTGTTTTGGCAGCCCCTGCTGGCGATGAGAAGTAGCAGAGTTTCCACTAGGTGAACTGTAATTTGGACAAGAGCCACGAGCATGGTCTCCTTTACATCTCCAACATAAAACAGCTGGTCTAGGTTTGTTGTTGGCTTGAACTGAAGTAGTATGCTTGTGATAAGGAGTAACATTTCGAGCCCCCATCAGTCTTTGATTGTATTCAAGTTGCTGTTCATAGTCTTTCTCAAACCTAGCTGTTTCTATGTGGTTCTGTTTCTCTGTGGTTCTGTTTGTGTGTGGTTCTGTTTCTCTGTGGTTCTGTTTCTCTGTGGTTCTGTTTGTGTCACATGTTCACTGTGGTCAGTTTCAGATGCTGCAGCTCTTTCATAATTCACAGTTTCAGTTCTTGTTTGTTCAGTATTCTTTGTCCTCCTTGTAAATCCCAGCTGGACTGACTGGACAGATCCTGAGCCTTTAATCTACACCTGGATTTCCTGCCTCTGTCCACAATAATAGACATTATACAGACTAAATGTCCTCTAACATTAACGCTTATTTGCAACATAGTATAGCAAAGTATTACACGATCAAAAATAAATTAATTTTAACAAAAAAAAAAAAAAAAGTCTCAGTTTTGAATGTCTGGGGTCATCAGAAATTAGATGTTTAAATGGGGTCAGGAGCCAAAAAAGGCTGGAACCACTGGTGTAAAGTTTATGGAACTGTAATGACAACATTGTCTACATGCCTTTTGGACAGCTGTACACGTCAGAAAGTGGCATACATCCAGAGAACTAGGGATGGGAATCAATAAGAATTTAATGATTCCGATTCCATTATCGATTTTGCTTATTGACCCGATTCCTTATTGATTCCCATTGGGTGAAGGAATAAAAGAGTACAAACAGGTGTGTTTGCATGAACTGTCTGTTATATTTCCATCTGCACAGAAAATAGAACATATACAGTCTGTATAAATAATAAGAACAGATGATGATGGCAGGGCCGTGCACAGAGCTATAAAGGGGCAGGGGCTCAAACTTCCAAAAGGGCACATGAAAACGAATAACCACCAATTACAAAGTTCACATTTAGCAACAAGCAACATTATTAATCCACAGCAAGTCAAAGATGGACCACATGGTCCAGATCAGAGTTCTCAGTCCTGGGTCTGTCCCCCTTAGCCCTAACACAGGCTGTGCACCTTCTGCACACACTCTGGATTCACCTCCTGATCCTATCTGGGGGATGTTGTCCCACTCTTCCTGAAGGACCTGGATGAACATCTGCTGGTTTCCAGGTGCTGGACGCCTAGCATACACGGATCTACAAGAAGATCCCACAGATGTTCAATGGGACTGAGATCTGTGACGTGCTGTGGATTCATAATGTTGTTTGTTGCTAAATGTGAACTTTGTTGAACTACTCTTTGTCATATTTTTCATTCTCCTCTGGATACTCATCCACTGTTTTGTTGTTTGTTGTATTTTCTTTGTTAATTAAATGTTTTTTGAAGAACAAGAAAGAATTTGTTTTCATCTTTAATAAAATGGTGTGAAATGGCATCACATAGAATATGTGATCAGTTTATTTAGATGTTAAGTTCCTATAGAAGTGGAAATACAGATGTAATGTGTAGAAGTTTCTGTGTGTTCATACCCTGCACAAATCTAAATCTGACCAGGTGTATTTTTCTCATTTCTAGTCCAAATATCTCATCACACTTAAAATAAGACAAAATCACCTACAGAGGAACTTTTCAGTGAGATAGAAGAACTGGGTTTTAGACAATAGATCTGGAAAATCTGATTTCAAGAAATCTTAGTAAGATCATTTTCACTTGTTCCATTGGCAGATTTTTTTGCTTAATTCAATTTTTTTTTTTTTTTTGCTCAATTCACCAAAAAAATCTGCCAATGGAACAATGAAAATGAATGAAAATGAAAAATGAAAATGAAAATCTCGGTAAGATCTGTTGAAATCAGATTTTCTAGATCTATTGTCTAAAAATAAGTTCTTTTATCTCCCTTACAAGTTCCTCTGTAGGTGATTCTGTCTTATTTTAAGTGTGATGAGATATTTGCACGAGTAAATGAGAATAATACACTTGGTAAGATTTGGATTTTTGCAGTGGAAGTCTAAGACAAACTCTTAAAAACATGTTAAATTATGTATAAAAGCATGACAATGAATGTTAAGAACTAGAAATACCTTCATTTTACAGCTGGTTTTACACCTACTTTTACAGTGAAACATTGAATATTTCGTTTCTTTTCATTCTAGGACATATTTATGATGATATTTAGGTTTTCCACAGTTCAGACAGAACCATGTAGAGGAAGTGTTAACCCAAGCCAAACCACTGAACATTACATGATAATAATACAGTTTAGATTGTAGTATTTACAGCTGTATCATTTAATACTGAGCAGGTTGATGGGAATATTTGTGGAGGTTTGTGGTTATTTCAAATCAGATTCACTCCAGATGTTTGAGGCGAACACAGATATTACGATAATGGATCCAACAGTTTGTGAAACAAAAGCAGAAATGTCCAAGTGTTGGCACTGATGAAAGAGTCGGGGATTTGACCTGAGTTTTATGACTCTTACACCAAAAGGACCAGATTTAGGTATTGGATGAGAAGAAGACTTGGATGTGTTTTCTGTTTATGCAGTTTTATATCGGTTTAGCAGAATTGAATTACTTCAGCACATTTTAACCCATTCAGACCCACTGGTACTTTTATGGCACCTTCTAAATGATTTTTTTCTCTCTTTTTAACGTTTCTCATGTGATTTATCACCATTTATTATAATAAAAACCTCTGTGTTTTGCATTTTTCAGTGTAAATCACTTCCTTTACCCTATATTTAATTTACTGATCATGTAGATGTTCATTAAAGCTCAGAGTAAACTTAAAGGTATTCTGCAAAAACAGAAAACTGAAGACAAAGGGACTGTTTCAGTAAGTGAGGACTATTAGCATGTGTTCCAGTTTTGCGGCTAAAACTCCACAGTTTGTGGAAGTCCAACAGAAGCAGATGTGTGTGAGTGCTTCAGCAGGACTCAGACTCAGGTGGACACCAGCTGTTACAGTGGGCTGGTCTGGAGCTAAGGCCATGACCTGACCATGACACTGAAGGATTTACTCACTGACCATCAGGTTTAGAACCAGAACTAGAGCTGTAGAAGAACAGAACCAGGACCAACACAGACCAGTGAATGTTCTAGGCAGACAGTGGGTGGACTCTGACAGACCCAGAATCACGGCTCTTCCCTCCTCCTCATTCATTCTCCAGACCGCATGACATGTGCACGCGTGTGTATGTGCGCGTGTGTGCGTGTTGCAAGCAAGGTTGCACAGAAGGAAGGGGCGGGGCCTGACACAGATGACAGGCACCATGAGCAGGTCCAGTCACAGCCAAATTAAACCACTCTGAACATTTATTATCACTGATCAAAATTTTAGTCACGAAAATTTTAATCATGCAATTTTTTGCGACAAAATAAAAGAGTAAAAAGGGCACTTGTAGGCAGAGGATCAAAGCGGCAGGGGCTCAAGCCCCCCCAGCCCCCTGCTTTGCACGTGCCAGGACAACAGTGGGATTGATAAGCAGAATCATTAAGCAGGCAGGCAAACGATTTCAAGGAATCTATCTACTGGGATCTGGTTCTCAAAAAGAACCGGTTCTCGATTCCCATCCCTGCAGAGAACTGAAGAAAAAAGATCAAGGATCAGTATATGATGAGTCAGGAATAAGCGTGCAAGTAAATATGTAGATGACTTTTTGTTAAGTCTCAATAATTCCTTATTGGTTCCCTGGGGTTTGTTAGAGCTGCAGTGGCCAGCAGCTTTAACAAACCTAATTACTGTCCTCAATGGGGACAACGTTTAGGAACACAAATGGCATACTCCAGAATCTAAATAAACCCATGGGCTGTATGGGCTTTTTAATTTTTAATTTTTTTTTTAAAATGCTAAACCTTTTGAGTGGAATCCCAGAATAAAAATGTGGATGTAAAACAGTGCATAATAGCTCCACTTTAATCCCCTCTTTATTGCCGCTGACATCCACAGTATGCAGGTAGAGCCATATTAAAGCACACACACAATTAGCTAAGGAGCACTAATGGTGTCATTGAGAACTAAAGTGGATTTTTCCCTCTTTGATACATGCACATGGTTCAGCGGGGCCTATCAGACAACATGCATGGAAGGGCATTATGGAGCTTTCCATCACACAAGCGACTAATAACCTACATCAAAGTCACAGCACAACACAGATACAACACACTCCAACGTGTTCCTCATGTGATGGAAACGCCTGGAACATAATAACCTAAGAGCATTCCAAGACAAGATGCACAGGCTTCAGCTGGTACAAATACCTTCATACTAAATGTCATCCTGGAGCCACATGTGTGTGAGGTGTGTCATGTGTGTGTGAGGTGTGTCATATGTGTGTGTGAGGTGTGTCATATGTGTGTGTGAGGTGTGTCATATGTGTGTGTGAGGTGTGTCATATGTGTGTGTGAGGTGTGTCATATGTGTGTGTGAGGTGTGTCATGTGTGTGTGAGGTGTGTCATATGTGTGTGTGAGGTGTGTCATGTGTGTGAGGTGTGTGTCATATGTGTGTGTGAGGTGTGTCATGTGTGTGTGAGGTGTGTCGTGTGTGTGAGGTGTGTCATGTGTGTGTGAGGTGTGTCATATGTGTGTGTGAGGTGTGTCATATGTGTGATGTGTGTGTCATATGTGTGTGTGAGGTGTGTCATGTGTGTGTGAGGTGTGTCATGTGTGTGTGAGGTGTGTCATGTGTGTGTGAGGTGTGTCATATGTGTGTGAGGTGTGTCATGTGTGTGTGAGGTGTGTCATGTGTGTGTGAGGTGTGTCGTGTGTGAGGTGTGTCATGTGTGTGTGAGGTGTGTCATGTGTGTGAGGTGTGTCATATGTGTGTGAGGTGTGTCATGTGTGTGTGAGGTGTGTCATATGTGTGTGAGGTGTGTCATGTGTGTGTGAGGTGTGTCATGTGTGTGAGGTGTGTCATATGTGTGTGAGGTGTGTCAGTGTGTGTGAGGTGTGTCATGTGTGTGAGGTGTGTCATATGTGTGTGAGGTGTGTCATGTGTGTGTGAGGTGTGTCATGTGTGTGTGAGGTGTGTCATATGTGTGTGAGGTGTGTCATGTGTGTGTGAGGTGTGTCATGTGTGTGAGGTGTGTCATGTGTGTGTGAGGTGTGTCATGTGTGTGAGGTGTGTCATATGTGTGTGAGGTGTGTCATGTGTGTGTGTGAGGTGTGTCATATGTGTGTGAGGGTGTGTCATGTGTGTGTGAGGTGTGTCATGTGTGTGTGAGGTGTGTCATATGTGTGTGAGGTGTGTCATGTGTGTGTGAGGTGTGTCATGTGTGTGTGAGGTGTGTCATGTGTGTGAGGTGTGTCATGTGTGTGTGAGGTGTGTCATGTGTGTGAGGTGTGTCATGTGTGTGTGAGGCGTGTCATGTGTGTGTGTGAGGCAAGGTTATAATAGTTTGGATTTTTAATTATAGTTTAGTTTTAATTAGTTTTGACTTTTTTTTCTCTTATTCAGTTAGTTTTAATTAGTTTTTAGAGCAGGTTTGTTAGTTTTTATTAGTTATCGTTTTTTTCTGAATGCTTAGTTTTAGTTTAGTTTAGTTTAGTTTTAGTATTAGTTTTAGTTATTTCATATATTTTATCTTCCTCATCATCCTATTCAAAGAAATTAGTGAGGCGTGGATATGTGTTACCCTGGACACTTTATTTGGGGGTCGGGTTAGGGCGGCTCATGGACTGAGCAGAGACACAATGTACCGTACAATGTATAAATTCCCTATAGCAGGTTGAGGGGGGGTGCAATCCATACACAACGTCACTTACATGAAACAATGCGAAGATGTGCAAAGCATGAGAGGAGATGCACAAAGCAGCCAGCAGTTAAAGCAGATAGAAACATATATAACCAGCTAACCAGCAGTTAAAGCAGATAGAAACATATATAACCAGCTAACCAGCAGTTAAAGCAGATAGAAACAATATAACCAGCTAACCAGCAGTTAAAGCAGATAGAAACATATATAACCAGCTAACCAGCAGTTAAAGCAGATAGGAACATATATAACCAGCTAACCAGCAGTTAAAGCAGATAGAAACATATATAACCAGCTAACCAGCAGTTAAAGCAGATAGAAACATATATAACCAGCTAACCAGCAGTTAAAGCAGATAGAAACAAATATAACCAGCTAACCAGCAGTTAAAGCAGATAGAAACATATATAACCAGCTAACCAGCAGTTAAAGCAGATAGGAACATATATAACCAGCTAACCAGCAGTTAAAGCAGATAGAAACATATATAACCAGCTAACCAGCAGTTAAAGCAGATAGAAACATATATAAACCAGCTAACCAGCAGTTAAAGCAGATAGAAACATATATAAACCAGCTAACCAGCAGTTAAAGCAGATAGAAACATATATAAACCAGCTAACCAGCAGTTAAAGCAGATATAAACATATATAAACCACTTATAAACATATCTAACCCAGTTCCTCATCAGTAAACCACACCTTAGCAGATCTCTCATCTCTTAATCATCTCCAGTTCCATTATTAGCCAACTTTGCTTCAGTTCAGTTCAGCTAGCTGTTGCTAGTAACATCAAACGTTTTTGAACATTCTAACAGGTTCCATACCTCTGTAATTGGATTAGTTTTCCTCCTCCTCTTTTCTCCTCTTCTAAACTGTGCAGTTCAGGGCTTGGAAGGCCTTTTCATGGTGATAAACTCTCCAGTTTTAACCTGGATGCTAGTTCAACACTGACTCTGTCCTTTAGCTCTGCTCTGTCTCTGTCACTCACGCGCACACACGGTACGCCAAAAAAAAAAAAAAAAAAAAAAAAAAAACGACCCATGTATCACTACAGTAAACCCCAGACAGGACTGTGCTGCTGTGTCCCAGCTTTAGTCTGTATGTTCCAGGTAGAGTGGGGACCAGAAGACCACCGGAAACCACCAGTGACCACACATGACAGACTGTGAAGTAGGGCTGCACGATTAATCGATTTTAAATCGAAATCGGATTTTTTAATTAGGACGATTTTAAAAAAAGGGAAATCATAAAATCGATTTCATCTCTCTCGTGCCTGCGGGCCGTGCGCTTGCGGGCTCCCGTAGGCTCCTCCTCCTATCAGTGACAGCGGTCTGTCACAGAACTCCGTGCAATGACCGGACTTTAAATGTGTTCATGAGCCCTCAGTACTTATAGTAATGTAAGCCGTGGCTTCACGCACGGATCCCGCAACTGAAATAGAACTGCATGCGGATCACTCATCTTCCGTTGTCCCGGATCCGTACCGTACTGTCTTCTTCCGATCCGGGTCCGGGTCTCGGGGTCATCAGCCTCAGCAGAGGAGCCCACACAGCCCTGTGCCCACACACATCCACCAGCTCCGCAGATAGAATCCCTCCAGTGTGTCCTGGGTCAGTCTATTCCACGCACGGATCCCCCAGTTTAAATAGAACCACATGTGGATCACTTATATTAACCTGGTCCACGCACGCACGACTGATGCCTGTCACTGACTTACATTGGTATCACTTCTGTGGGCCCAGATACCCAGGAAAAAATAAATAAATAAATAAAATTTAAAAAAACAACAACAACAACAACACACACACACAAACACACACACACATATATCAAAAAAAATTTAAATAATTAATTTAGTCCTCTTACTTGCTAAATTTTTCATTCACAAATGTAAGTTCTGTAACACAAAAACAAATATTATTTATTTTTTGAAAGATGTTGAACTTTATTTAAAGCTGTTAGATAAATCTGGAAACAAAAAGGCTATAAAAAACATAAGTATTTGCTCTGATTTGGACATTGTATTATAGTGTATTCCCCCTGGCAAACTTATGTTATTTTCTTGTTGCATACATTGTTTGTATACTCTATTTCATTCAATAAAGATTTAATTAAGAAAAAATAAACTTCTGTGGGTTCATCACGTGATACCATCACAGATTTGAGGTCAGAGCAGTGCCTTGCATTGTTGGCTGCTCACGAAAACGACATGCTGACTTCTGTTGTCTTTTGTAGTTTTACCCAAAAATCAAAATCAAAATCGAAAATCGAGTTTTTAGAGGAAAAAATCGGGATTTTTTTTTTTTGCCAAAATCGTGCAGCCCTACTGTGAAGTGTCGTATGATGTCACCAGCTCAAACTGCTGGAGCCAAATAAATTAATTTCATATCAGTCCGACACTGACAGAGACGAAAACGAAGGGAATTGTATCCATAATTTGTATACATTTTAGTTAGTTTTGTAAGCTCACAATACAGTTTCAGTTAGTTATCGTTTTTTTTCTTTTAATTAGAGTTTTTATTAATTTCAGTTAACGAAAATGTTTTTTCAATTTTAGTTTTCGTCATTTCGTTCGTTTTCGTTAACGATAATAACCTTGGTGTGAGGTGTGTCATGTGTGTGTGAGGTGTGTCATGTGTGTGTGAGGTGTGTCATATGTGTGTGAGGCGTGTCATGTGTGTGTGAGGCGTGTCATGTGTGTGTGAGGCGTGTCATGTGTGTGTGAGGCGTGTCATATGTGTGTGAGGTGTGTCATGTGTGTGTGAGGCGTGTCATATGTGTGTGAGGCGTGTCATATGTGTGTGAGGCGTGTCATATGTGTGTGAGGCGTGTCATGTGTGTGTGAGGTGTGTCATGTGTGTGTGAGGTGTGTCATATGTGTGTGAGGTGTGTCATGTGTGTGTGAGGTGTGTCATGTGTGTGTGAGGTGTGTCATGTGTGTGTGAGGCGTGTCATGTGTGTGTGAGGTGTGTCATATGTGTGTGAGGTGTGTCATATGTGTGTGAGGCGTGTCATGTGTGTGTGAGGTGTGTCATGTGTGTGTGAGGCGTGTCATATGTGTGTGAGGTGTGTCATGTGTGTGTGAGGCGTGTCATATGTGTGTGAGGCGTGTCATGTGTGTGTGAGGCGTGTCATGTGTGTGTGAGGCGTGTCATATGTGTGTGAGGTGTGTCATATGTGTGTGAGGTGTGTCATGTGTGTGTGAGGTGTGTCATGTGTGTGTGAGGTGTGTCATATGTGTGTGAGGCGTGTCATATGTGTGTGAGGTGTGTCATATGTGTGTGAGGCGTGTCATATGTGTGTGAGGCGTGTCATATGTGTGTGAGGCGTGTCATATGTGTGTGAGGTGTGTCGTGTGTGTGAGGTGTGTCATATGTGTGTGAGGCGTGTCATATGTGTGTGAGGCGTGTCATATGTGTGTGAGGTGTGTCCTGTGTGAGGTGTGTCATATGTGTGTGAGGTGTGTCGTGTGTGAGGTGTGTCATATGTGTGTGAGGTGTGTCATGTGTGTGTGAGGTGTGTCGTGTGTGTGTGAGGTGTGTCGTGTGTGAAGTGTGTCATATGTGTGTGAGAGGTGTGTCATGTGTGTGTGAGGTGTGTCGTGTGTGTGAGGTGTGTCATGTGTGTGAGGTGTGTCATGTGTGTGTGAGGTGTGTCATGTGTGTGTGAGGTGTGTCGTGTGTGAAGTGTGTCATATGTGTGTGAGAGGTGTGTCATGTGTGTGTGAGGTGTGTCGTGTGTGTGAGGTGTGTCATGTGTGTGAGGTGTGTCATGTGTGTGTGAGGTGTGTCATATGTGTGTGAGGTGTGTCATGTGTGTGTGAGGTGTGTCATGTGTGTGTGAGGTGTGTGTCATGTGTGTGTGAGGTGTGTCGTGTGTGTGAGGTGTGTCATATGTGTGTGAGGTGTGTCATGTGTGTGAGGTGTGTCATATGTGTGTGAGGTGTGTCATATGTGTGTGAGGGTGTCATGTGTGTGTGAGGTGTGTGTCATGTGTGTGTGAGGTGTGTCGTGTGTGTGAGGTGTGTCATATGTGTGTGAGGTGTGTCATGTGTGAGGTGTGTCATGTATGTTAGGTGTGTCATGTGTGTGTGAGGTGTGTCATGTGTGTGTGAGGTGTGTGTCATGTGTGTGTGAGGTGTGTGTCATATGTGTGTGAGGCGTGTCATATGTGTGTGAGGTGTGTCATGTGTGTGTGAGGTGTGTCGTGTGTGAAGTGTGTCATATGTGTGTGAGAGGTGTGTCATGTGTGTGTGAGGTGTGTCGTGTGTGTGAGGTGTGTCATGTGTGTGAGGTGTGTCATGTGTGTGTGAGGTGTGTCATATGTGTGTGAGGTGTGTCATGTGTGTGTGAGGTGTGTCATGTGTGTGTGAGGTGTGTGTCATGTGTGTGTGAGGTGTGTCGTGTGTGTGAGGTGTGTCATATGTGTGTGAGGTGTGTCATATGTGTGTGAGGTGTGTCATGTGTGTGTGAGGTGTGTGTCATGTGTGTGTGAGGTGTGTCGTGTGTGTGAGGTGTGTCATATGTGTGTGAGGTGTGTCATGTGTGAGGTGTGTCATGTATGTTAGGTGTGTCATGTGTGTGTGAGGTGTGTGTCATGTGTGTGTGAGGTGTGTCATGTGTGTGTGAGGTGTGTCATGTGTGTGTTAGGTGTGTGAGGTGTGTCATGTATGTTAGGTGTGTCATGTGTGTGTTAGGTGTGTCATGTGTGTGTCATGTATGTTAGGTGTGTCATGTGTGTGTCATGTATGTTAGGTGTGTCATGTGTGTGTTAGGTGTGTGAGGTGTGTCATGTATGTTAGGTGTGTCATGTGTGAGGTGTGTCATGTGTGAGGTGTGTCATGTGTGTGTTAGGTGTGTCATGTGTGTGTGAGGTGTGTCATGTGTGAGGTGTGTCATGTGTGTGTTAGGTGTGTGAGGTGTGTCATGTGTGAGGTGTGTCATGTGTGTGTGAGGTGTGTCATGTGTGAGGTGTGTCATGTGTGAGGTGTGTCATGTGTGTGTTAGGTGTGTGAGGTGTGTCATGTGTGAGGTGTGTCATGTGTGTGTGAGGTGTGTCATGTGTGAGGTGTGTCATGTGTGTGTGAGGTGTGTCATGTGTGAGGTGTGTCATGTGTGAGGTGTGTCATGTGTGTGTTAGGTGTGTGAGGTGTGTCATGTGTGAGGTGTGTCATGTGTGAGGTGTGTCATGTGTGTGTGAGGTGTGTCATGTGTGAGGTGTGTCATGTGTGTTAGGTGTGTCATGTGTGTGTCATGTGTGTGTCATGTGTGTGTCATGTATGTTAGGTGTGTCATGTGTGTGTCATGTATGTTAGGTGTGTCATGTGTGTGTCATGTATGTTAGGTGTGTCATGTGTGTGTTAGGTGTGTGAGGTGTGTCATGTGTGTGTGAGGTGTGTGTCATGTGTGTGTGAGGTGTGTCGTGTGTGTGAGGTGTGTCATATGTGTGTGAGGTGTGTCATGTGTGAGGTGTGTCATGTATGTTAGGTGTGTCATGTGTGTGTTAGGTGTGTGAGGTGTGTCATGTATGTTAGGTGTGTCATGTGTGTGTGAGGTGTGTGTCATGTGTGTGTGAGGTGTGTCATGTGTGTGTGAGGTGTGTCATGTGTGAGGTGTGTCATGTATGTTAGGTGTGTCATGTGTGTGTTAGGTGTGTGAGGTGTGTCATGTATGTTAGGTGTGTCATGTGTGTGTTAGGTGTGTGTCATGTGTGTGTTAGGTGTGTCATGTGTGTGTCATGTATGTTAGGTGTGTCATGTGTGTGTCATGTATGTTAGGTGTGTCATGTGTGAGGTGTGTCATGTGTGAGGTGTGTCATGTGTGTGTTAGGTGTGTCATGTGTGTGTGAGGTGTGTCATGTGTGAGGTGTGTCATGTGTGTGTTAGGTGTGTGAGGTGTGTCATGTGTGAGGTGTGTCATGTGTGTGTGAGGTGTGTCATGTGTGAGGTGTGTCATGTGTGAGGTGTGTCATGTGTGTGTGAGGTGTGTCATGTGTGAGGTGTGTCATGTGTGTTAGGTGTGTCATGTGTGTGTCATGTGTGTGTCATGTGTGTGTCATGTATGTTAGGTGTGTCATGTGTGTGTCATGTATGTTAGGTGTGTCATGTGTGTGTTAGGTGTGTGAGGTGTGTCATGTGTGAGGTGTGTCATGTATGTTAGGTGTGTCATGTGTGTGTTAGGTGTGTCATGTGTGTGTGAGGTGTGTCATGTGTGAGGTGTGTCATGTGTGTGTTAGGTGTGTCATGTGTGTGTTAGGTGTGTGAGGTGTGTCATGTGTGAGGTGTGTCATGTGTGTGTTAGGTGTGTCATGTGTGTGTCATGTGTGTGAGGTGTGTCATGTGTGTGTCATGTGTGTGAGGTGTGTCATGTGTGTGTTAGGTGTGTCATGTGTGTGTTAGGTGTGTCATGTGTGTGTGAGGTGTGTCATGTGTGTGTGAGGTGTGTCATGTGTGAGGTGTGTCATGTGTGAGGTGTGTCATGTATGTTAGGTGTGTCATGTGCGTGTCATGTGTGTGAGGTGTGTCATGTGTGTGTTAGGTGTGTCATGTGTGTGTTAGGTGTGTCATGTGTGTGTGAGGTGTGTCATGTGTGTGTGAGGTGTGTTAGGTGTGTCATGTGTGTGTTAGGTGTGTCATGTGTGTGTCATGTGTGTGAGGTGTGTCATGTATGTTAGGTGTGTCATGTGTGTGAGGTGTGTCATGTGTGTGTGAGGTGTGTCATGTGTGAGGTGTGTCATGTATGTTAGGTGTGTCATGTGTGTTAGGTGTGTCATGTGTGTGAGGTGTGTCATGTGTGTGTTAGGTGTGTGAGGTGTGTCATGTGTGTGTTAGGTGTGTTAGGTGTGTCATGTGTGTGAGGTGTGTCATGTGTGTGTTAGGTGTGTCATGTGTGTGTTAGGTGTGTGAGGTGTGTCATGTGTGTGTTAGGTGTGTTAGGTGTGTCATGTGTGTGAGGTGTGTCATGTGTGTGTTAGGTGTGTCATGTGTGTGTTAGGTGTGTGAGGTGTGTCATGTCTGATATGATATGAGGTGTTGTCTGGACCAGTGTGTCTGAAGGGTTGGTCCGTCTGCTCCAGGTGAGTCCCTGCTTCCTCATCAGTCATCAGAACAGAAGCCCAGCTCATTTCCACCCTCATAACTGAACCCACATGGACACTAGTGGACAGTGTGGTGGATCCCTCATATCCTTGACCAGTGATGTTGGTAGTTTGTGTCTGACAGCTGACTCCTGTAAAAAGCCCCGGTCATCTACGTGTGAAGGAAGCAGCGGTTGTAAGGCCTCACAAACCCACACCTGCAGGAGTTAGAGTAAATGTGAGCAATGCCGTCATCTTCAGCCGTTCTTCTACTTCAGCCGTCTCAAACATGCGTCCTGGGGCCAAATGCGTCCCACCAATAGTTCTAATGCGAACCCTGGGATGAGTTTACAAAGTGTAACCCTTCCACAGTCCACACTGTGGACGTCATTTAAAGCCTTTCATGCACAGTGGTCACTCCAGTGGTCACTCCAGTGGTCACTCCGGTGGTCACTCCAGTGGTCACTCTGGTGGACAGCTGTTCAAAGCTGTTCTCTTGTACATTCATGGACGCTCATGCATCATCCCAAACACTGCCTATCAGACCAGTACTGTAGCTTTGCTGTTCTAGATAAACCTGATCTGCACTAACATGTTTGAGTGGAAAAATTAATGAAGTCTAATTAGTTTTGGTTTTTTTTGTGCATATTATCTCCATATAGTGAGTAATAACTAGTATTATAGTCTGTTCAAATGTAAGAAAACACCTGATTAACAGCATTCAACATGTTTTTATTTCACAGTTTTCACACAGTAGATCAGTAAATACGTTTCTTTGCTTCTAAAATAAACACATGGTGTCCAGCTGAATGGACAGTTTTGGAACTACATGAAAAATAGGTTCATAAAAAATTCAATCACATTGTTTTTGGTTTTCATGTTTTTTCATGCCTAAAGAGAAATAACAAAACTCAGGAAAAAAATCTTGATTAAGGTTCTCATAATTCATGCATGAAAGGGTTAATTTAGGTTCCACATCCAGACCAATCTGATCTACAGTCCAATAATAACAGCAGAAGAACCCACACAAAGAACCACTGCAGATTTACCACTGGGTCTGATGTGAGAAAAAGAATATATTATGTCTATAAATAACAACAACTTCAAATTTTAGTGCACAAAATCACATGAAATTGTGAAACTCTTTCCATTTCCAAACTCTCCTGTACCAATAAAATGTGACTAACCTGAACAAATGTGTCCAACCTGAAATGTCTGTATTAAATTCAGTCCAGTTTGAACTCTTTTCTTCCTGTTCCTCAGTGTTTAGTGTCTTTGGAGATCTGATCCAGAATGCACATGGACTAATGAGAAGTGGAGGAAGAAGACTGAGAAAATTACACTGATTTTACTGAAGAAATGTCCGTTTGTTCAGGTTATTCACATCTTTTCTGTTTGGATAGTTTATAAAAGTAAGTATTTTCATCATTTAATGTTTTTTTTCACTCGAACACAGACATAAACTGTCAGTTGTCATTCTTTCTGGGTTCTTCTGTTCTTCTTTTCCTGGTTGGGTCCACTGCAGATCAGATCAGACTGAATGTGGAACCTGAAGGAACAGGAGTTTAGAACCCTGATCTAAATGATCAGAATGTTAGATGTGAAGACACATGTGTAAATGAGTTCAATGGAGGCCACTTCTGACCAAACAGAAAGTGTGACTTGAACCATGACTTCCAGCTGAAGCTGTTCTTCAGTCCTGACTCTGTGTCTTTACAGATTAACTGCATAAAAGAGAACAATTATTCGGACAGTTTTTCCACAGCATGACCTTGTCAGTGTGTTTCAAAACCAAATTGAATTGTGCTTTTTTTTTTTTTTTTTTTTTTAGCCAATATTGTGCTTCCGATTACATTGTTATCTCCAGTAAACCTGAACCATACTTCCTGGATTATTCCTGCAATATGAATCACAGCTTAAGCTATATGGATTTGGGGCATGAAATATGGAAGATACCCAGTAAAACTACTGCCGCCTATGAGCAAAGTGCTTCAGAGCTGCAGTCAGGTGGACACACAGGTGTGGACCACAGGACAAACACACAAGCCACGGTGGCAACACGAGAAAAGTTAACGCAACATGACACATCACAACAGAAACGCTTCAGTTAACCCTTTCATGCACACTGGTCACTACAGTGGACAGCTATTCAAAGGTATTCTCTTATATATTCATGGATTTTGTTGTTTTTTGGGTTTTTTTGTAACTTAAGTTTTATTAGTTTTGAAAGAACAACAAAAAGAAAACACAACAACATACATAAGTTGGGGTAGCACAGTCTTATCAATTATTTTGCTTCTATAATGTCCATTTTTTCCACTTTTTGTTCATTTGTGGTTCTTGTAGTCTCAGTCTGTGTGTTAGTTTTTCCATTAGAATTATGTCCTCCATCGTAGTTATCCATTGATCCTTTGATGGTACGTTCATCTTCCCCCAATTCCTTGTTCTACATTTTTTTGCAGCTAACAACATCAGCTTTACCAAATATTTATTGTATTCATGTATAGTGTCATCACCAAAGTTGCATAAATAAAGAACTTCAGGTTTCTTTGGAATTGTGTATCCTAATACTTGACATAGGACATTGCAGATCATTTCCCAATATTCCCAAAGTTTTGAACATTTCCAAAAAACATGAGAATGTTCAACATCCATCTCCCTGCATTCTCTCCAACATTCCTGACGCCTCTGGAACTGTTTACTTTTAAACTTGGGTGGAATAAAAAATCATATCAGGTTTTTCCAGGCAAATTCCCTCCATGTCCGAGAGCTAGTAGTTGTATGATGGAATTTCCATGTTTAGCCAATCTATAGCATCCATTTCTATGTCAAATTCTCTTTCCCATTTCCCTTTTACATAGTAAGTTGTTGCTTATCGAGATTTCTTAAGTCTTTATATAATGCTGAGATGATCCTAATATTACTGTCTTTAAATGCTTTAGTCATGATTTGAACCCCATCGCTCTCTTCCATGGAGGCTCCCACCTGGATTTCCCCTTCAGAATAGTCTCTCATTTGAAGATAACAGAAAAAATCATGTTTCTCAAATTAATATTTTTGTGCTGAAGTTTGGAAACTCTCCAGCCTCCTATTATTTTCCAGAACACACCAAGCTGTAACTCCCTTGGTTACCCAATATTTATAGTTTTGGTCCATTTTGGATGGCATAAATTTACTCTCATATGCTATCCATTTTAGTTTTGTTGCATGTCTTTGGACTTTATGTGTATGCAGCATTCCAAACCAAATATTAAATGTATGTTTAATTATTAAGTCTAAATTAATTTTATTTTTTTCATAAGCATCTTTATCTCCAAGAAAGTTTTGGATAGGCTGTTCCAGTGTTCCAATTTCAATATCTTTCCACTTACTTAGGTAAAGTTCCTTCTGCTTCAGTTGCAATAACATTAAACATAGATTTGAAAAAATGTTTATCACTTTCTGGAGGGGCATAAACATTCACTATTGTAATCCTCTCCTCCTCTAGCCTTCCCTTCATGATATCATACCTACCTTCCTTTTCTTTAACCTCCTTTTCTAAATCAAACCTTATAGAATTAGATCCCAAAATTGCTACCCCTCGTTTACGACCCTGTTTATATGAACTGTAATATGTATTTCTGAATCCCACTTTTTTTAGTTTCTCATGTTCCTCATCTTGCAGATGGGTTTCTTGTAATAAGGCAAATTGTATTTTTTCCTTTTTTAGTTTTAGTAACACCTTCCCTCTCTTTTAGGGGTGGTCAGACCATTAACATTCAATGAGACAATTTTTAAAGTATGCATATTCTTTGATTCAAATAAACTAGTGTGTACCCAGAAACAAGAACAAACTAAGAAAACATAATGAACTAGATATTCAAAACACAGAACAAGTGACTTCCAAAACGGAGATGCTTCTAAACCTCTCCCATTCCCCCTGTTGGTGGGTGAGCAGGAGATCCTCACTACAGTTGAGGGCCTGCCACTACTGTAGACTCAGTAACACATCCTGCAAATGGATTTATTGGTCTAGCAATGTCCAACATAGTCTCTGTCAACTCTCAAAGTCGGCAATTATGTTTACAAAAGCCCTTTAGCTGGCACTTTGGTTATATGCTTCCAAATAATATTATACTAAAGTTACATATTAGCCCATTTGACTTGACTGTAAAGAGGGTCTCCCAGAGGAGGCCCGTTACCTCGGTAGTTCAGTCTTTAATCTGGGGGTCTCTGATGTTCGTGCAACTTATCCCTTGCACGTTGCGCGGTCTCCAGCGTGGATCCTCCGCCACCAACTCTCTGCCATCCACTCGTTGTTTGAGTTCGGTGAGTCTCTCCCCCGTTCCCACCTGGCAGATCCACGTCGTATCCCCTGGCTCTCAGGTCAAGCGCAGCATCCATGGCGTTGTCGTAGCTTTTAGTGCCGTCGCCCCAGAAGACACGCATCCTGGTGTAGGGGGTTTGGAAGCGGACGCCTCGCTCTGTAAGCACTTTCTTAATGCCAATATAAGAGCGCCGTTTCTCTACTATTTCTGTCGGGTAGTCGTGGTCAAACTGGATCAGCTTGTCTGACACTCGTATTTTCTTCTGCCATGCTTTCTTCAGAATCATTTCTTTGGTTTCAAACTCCAAAAAACTGACCACTATAGCCCTGGGACGCTCACCTGGCTTTGGTTTAAAAGGGGGGGGGGGGGTTCTATGTGCTCGTTGAATATGCAGCTCTTTATCTTCAGGTAGATCCAGTTCTTTTTTCAAAAGTTGGTCCAAAAATGTTGCGACAGTCTTTTTCACTGTCCTCTAATAGGCCAAATACTCTGATATTATTTCTCCTAGACCTTGCCTCAAGCTCGGTTATCTTGTCTTGCATGTTTCGCGTGTGAGTTAGCATCTTCTGCAGCGAGACGCCTGCCTCCGTGTTCCACTCCTCCACTTCCACGATGCGAGCCTGGGCCTCAGCTGGGTCAGCCTTTTGCTCTTCCATCTCTTTGCTACTTTCTTTGAATTTGTATTCCATATCTTGACGTATCGAGGTAATGTCTTGTTTAAGCTCGGTTTTAAACGAGGTTAGATCATTTTGCATCGTGGCCCGGAGGTCTTGAATTTCCTTGCCAAGCTTTGCTAGCCCCTTGAGCATTAGCTTAGCGCGGCCTGGATCCGCTTCGCCCATTTCTTCCTCCTGCTCCTCGTGACCGCTCTCTTCATTTTCAGCGACCTCAGACGTGCCTTTTGGTTTTCTGTGGCTTTTTCGCGTTCCCGTTCCACTCATACTTTGATTGTTAGTCGTTCTGTATCGAGTTTTCGAGTTTTGGTGGAGTTCTAGTTCACCGACAACAGAGAGCTATTCACTACGCGTGTGTATCGTTTGCCATCTTGTAGGAAGTTCGGATTTTGTTGTTTTACTTGCATATCAGCCAACACAGTGGAGGCTTATGCATGATCCCATACACCAGTTCTGTCCAACTCATGTCAGTTCAGGTCCACATTCAGCCAAATCTGATCTGCAGTGGACCGGACCAGGAAAATAAGAACAGAATAATACAGAAATAATGTCAACTCCAAACTTTCTTCTACATTTTAGAGCAAAAAAAAAGTAAAATTATGTGATGAAAATATTTCCATCTCCCAACTATCCTTTAAAACAATGTGAATAACATGAACAAACTGACATTTCTTAAGAAAACTAAGTGCAATTTTAACAATATTCTGTCTCAGTTTATCATTTAAACATGTACATTACAACTTACAGATCACAATGGATCTACAAACACACAAAACATTTAATAACAGACAGAATATTGTTCAAATTACACTTCAGACATTTCAAAATATTTATATTTGTTGAGGTTATTCATGTTTTTGTGAAATGAAAGTTTGTTTTAGTGTAAATACAGTAAAATGACATGAAAATGTTTACATTTACAAAGGGAAAATTTGGATTTATGAGTATTTACAGGTTATTGTGATAGTATTTAACTGATCAGACCCACTGCAGATTAAACTGGTCTGTATGTGGAACCTGAACTAAAAGGATTCAGATCTTCAGTGTCATTTTTGTATTTCACAAATTCATCCCAGGGCCGGACTGGACCCTTTGAAGGGCCGGATTTGGCCCCTGGACCGCATGTTTGACACCTGTGGGATACACTGTAATTCATACCATTATTGTTCTAGATAAACCTGATCTGCACTAATATGTTTGAGTGTAAATTTTTGCTAATTGTTATTAGATTGTAATAGATAGTTGTTTTTTTTAAACAAAAAGTTCTTTTTTTTTTTTTTTTCATATTAGCTCCATGCAGGTATGCAAAAATGTGAGAAAACATCAGATTAACAGCATTTGAATTTCATAGTTTCCCATTGTATATCAGTAAATACATGCTTCTTTGCTTCTAAAATTAAACACGTGGTGTCCAGCTGGGTGGACATTTTTGTAACTCCATAAAAAATATGTTCATAAAAAATCAATCAAATTGTTTATTTTTATGCCTGAAGAGGAATAAAAAAAATCTTGATTAAGGTTTTCATAATTCATGCATGAAAGGGTTAATACATGTAAATATTCTTTATTAAACATTTAAAAGTGAAAAAAATATACCGAATGTCATGTAAAGTTAAGGCAAAAAACTGTATTTTAATTATGAAAAATTACTGTATTTTTTATTAGATGGTTATTTTCCATTTTTTTAACAGTATTTTTTCGGCACCCCCGCTGCTGGAATGTTACTGTTGTTTTTTGTTTTTTTTTACAGTGTAATTAAGAAGCTGCTGATGAAAGGATAGAAGTCATGTGGATGCTTTGCTGAACATATGGTCTTTTTTTTGTGGACTGAACCCTCATAACCTGTATCGGTTTTCTCCACGGGAAAGGACGACATATTCTGATCTGGATGTTGATCAGTCCAACAGCCAGAGCCTCACATCCTCAGCCCTGTCAGGGTGAGTTAGCCACAGATGAAGAAACCTGGTGCATCTTCAACAGTCTGTACAGTCCATCTGCCTTTCAGCTACAAAAAGATCAATTAACCAACAAACCATTTGACAAACCCTCTGTATTGGCAGAATAATGCTCCAAAACTTCCAAATCACACCAGCCACCTCTGCATTCTGTCGTGTTTCATTTGTAATTCAGGTACTGGCTTAGTCTGACCTTCAGGTACTAATCACTGGTAACTGACTTCCGGTTTAATATTCATTAACCCAGATTTATCTGGTCATTATTTTAGGTGATTAGTACTTTAATGCAGATGTGCACTTCAGCTGTCATCCATATTCCATCCATCCAACCTCATCCACTTACTGAGGTCCAGGTCGCAGGGCAGCAGACTAATGCTGCGTTTCCACTGCATGGTACCGGCTCGACTGGACTGGACCGGACTGGACTGGACTGGACTGGACTGGACTCAGCCTTTTTGCGTTTCCATTATGAAAAAGGACCTGGAATCTGGTACCTGGTACTAGTTTTATGGTACCTCCTCCTCAGAGGTTCCAGGACTGGGGACCAGATCCTAAAGGTGACACTGTGTAAACACTACAGACCGCTGATTGGTCGGAGTGGTCTGTGTGCCCCGCCCTTTTCCAAAAACAGATGCAGAAGTGGACAGTAAATCTGTCAGTAGGTGAATCCACATGATGACAGTAAACTGTAAAACTACACCACAGTCAGTCAGGAGGTTCAGTCTGTGGTGGCCGACGTACAAATTCAGCAGGAGTTTGACCAAACAGGCAACCAGTGAGTTTATCAGCAACTGTGAGCAGAGCACACAGAAGGAACGCACCGCATCGCTATGACGACCAGGGACTGGAAAGAGGGAGGATCTGGAATGGAAAGGGTCTGGAATAGGACCTGGTACCAGAGTGGAAAGGGTCTGGAATAGGACCTGGTACCAGAGTGGAAAGGGTCTGGAATAGGACCTGGTACCAGAGTGGAAACGGTCTGGAATAGGACCTGGTACCAGAATGGAAAGGGTCTGGAATAGGACCTGGTACCAGAGTGGAAAGGGTCTGGAATAGGACCTGGTACCAGAGTGGAAAGGGTCTGGAATAGGACCTGGTACCAGAGTGGAAAGGGTCTGGAATAGGACCTGGTACCAGAGTGGAAAGGGTCTGGAATAGGACCTGGTACCAGAATGGAAAGGGTCTGGAATAGGACCTGGTACCAGAGTGGAAACGGTCTGGAATGGGACCTGGTACCAGAGTGGAAAGGGTCTGGAATAGGACCTGGTACCAGAGTGGAAAGGGTCTGGAATAGGACCTGGTACTAGAGTGGAAAGGGTCTGGAATAGGACCTGGTACCAGAGTGGAAAGGGTCTGGAATAGGACCTGGTACCAGAGTGGAAAGGGTCTGGAATAGGACCTGGTACCAGAGTGGAAAGGGTCTGGAATAGGACCTGGTACCAGAGTGGAAAGGGTCTGGAATAGGACCTGGTACCAGAGTGGAAAGGGTCTGGAATAGGACCTGGTACCAGAGTGGAAAGGGTCTGGAATAGGACCTGGTACCAGAATGGAAAGGGTCTGGAATAGGACCTGGTACCAGAGTGGAAAGGGTCTGGAATAGGACCTGGTACTAGAGTCAAGTCGAGTCGAGTCGAGTCGGTTCCACATGGTGGAAACGCGGCATAACACCCCCCATTTCTGTCTCAGTGCCCCTCTGTCAGGTTTGTGGTTCCAAACACCTCCTGATGGTGTCCTACTGCCCCTGTTGAAAACCACTGTGTTAGAGGTAGGCTAACAAAAAAAAGAGGCAAACAAATGCGGAATAATAAAATGGTTCAGAAATGAAAAACGATGCATGCTGCTTCTTTGATCCACAGTATGTGCATTTTTGTGGGTGAACATGGTCTAAATTAGTGAAGACAAAGCAGCTTTGAAAGGCAAAATGACTGCACCTGCTGATTTTCATTAGCAAATACCTATAACTGCAGGGAACAGGCCGTTTAAGACAATTATTCAGCAGAGTTATTAAAGTCAGCACAGTACAAGTCAAGTTTCCTTCCTCATTTCTGCTCTGCCCTGGTTGCATTTACAGAACTTTGGTCAGAGGTGGATACCAAATGGAGCCAGTTCAATAATATTTCTGGTGCACTTTGGGGCAGTGGGTAGGTCCTAGGCTGGACTCCAGTGCCAGTTAGCGTGGGCCTTTCTGTGTGGAAGTTGCATGTTCTCCCTGTATCTGTGTGGGTTCTGTCTGGGAACTCCAGTTTCCCCCCATTATCCAAAGAACAGTCTAGTTCAGGGCTGTCAGACTCATGTTAGGTCAGGTCCACATTCAGCCCAGTATGATCTGAGGTGGGCCAGACCAGTAAAATA
The DNA here is from genome assembly GCF_902148855.1 of Sphaeramia orbicularis. Classification (NCBI taxonomy): domain Eukaryota; kingdom Metazoa; phylum Chordata; class Actinopteri; order Kurtiformes; family Apogonidae; genus Sphaeramia; species Sphaeramia orbicularis. Next base: position 57,029,811 of record NC_043963.1, read on the forward strand.
ATACCAGTGAAAAAAGTCCAATTAAACGATGATAATGTTTACATCTACAACGTTTCCCTAAAATCTGAATAATAGGAACAGTTTGAAATGTCTTAAGAAAAATAACTGCAATTTAAAACATATTCTGCCTCAGTTTATCATTTACATGTGTACGTTATAACTTACAGATCACAGTGGATCTACAAACACACAAAACATTTAGTAACAGAATGTTGGTAAAACCGCATTTACTTCTCTTAAGATGGGGGGGGTGGGGGGGGTCAAACTCATTTTAGTTCAGGGGCCAAATTCAGCTAAATTAGATCTGCAGTGGGCTGGCCCAGTAAAATAATAACAGAATAATATAGAAATAATGTCAACTCCAAACTTTCCTCTGTGTTTTAGAGCAAAAAAAGTAAAATTATACGATGAAAATGTTTACATCTGCCAACTATCCTTTAAAACAATGTGAAATAACATGAACAAACTGACATTTCTTAAGAAAACTAAGTGCAATTTTAACAATATTCTGTCTCAGTTTATCATTTAAACATGTAAATTACAAAATGTACAGATCACAGTGGATCTACAAACACACAAAACATTTAATAACAGGCACAATATTGGTAAAATTACACTTCAGACATTTCAAAATGTTCATATTTGTTGAGGTAGTTCGTGTTTTTGTGAAATGTTAGGTTTTTTTTAGTGTAAATACAGTAAAATGACATGAAAATGTTTACATTTACAAAGGAAAAATTTGGATTTATGAGTATTTACAGGTTATTGTGGGTTGGATCTGACTGATCAGACCCACTGGAAATTGAATTGGTCTGAATGTGGAACTTGAACTAAAATGATTCATATCCTCAGTGTAATTTTTGTATTTCACAAATTCATCCCCAGGGCCGGACTGGACCCTTTGGTGGGCCGGATCTGGCCCCCGGGCCGCATGTTTGACACCTGTGTTCTAAATCCTGTACAGGTGTGAATGTGAGTGCAGGGCTGTCATGTCAGCCTGTGATGACCTGGGGACAGTTTTCCCAGTGGTAGCTGGGAAAGGCTCCAGCATCCCATAACCCTGTCAAGGATTGAGCAAATCAGATAGTGGATTTAATGAGAAAGATAAGTCAAGCAGCATTTGTTCCAAATGTCTTACATTGTGACTGATGTCTCTGGGGTGTTGGGGTGTGTTTTAAATGACAGAAATCACTTGAAAAACTATTTTGCCACGGTCTACAACTGAAGACTACATCTGCAAAGGTCACGTCGCAGATGCACGACCCTGCAAAAGACGTGAATTGTATATCAGATGTAGGCTCAATGAGCAAACAGGCAAGTACATGTGAACAAATAATGAATAGGCATCGAATTACTGGGAGAAAATGGTAAACATTTGTCCCAGGGGCAAATATTTGGGGATTTATTTTAGTTTTGATGATTACAACCCACAGGTCATGAAAATAAAAAATCTAGTACCTCAAAATATTAGAATATTTAATAAGGCCAAAAAAAAAGAAAAGTATAATACAAAAATGTCCAAATTCTGAAAAGTATGTCCATTTGTAATCTAAGTTCCTCATAGGTGTGAATGTGAGTGACAGTTGGTTGTCTCTATGTCAGCCCTGCAGTGAACTGGTCACATGTCCAGGGTGGACCCCACCTTCACCCATAAGTACCTGAGACGGGCTCCAAGTGACCCCCGTGACCCAATTCTGATTTCTGATCTGGTCCAACACATGTGGGGTCACCATGGAAACTGCAGACAAACCCACATGGGACCCTTCTATGCAGCCCAGTTGGAACCCTTCTGGGCCCACATGGACAGGGTGGCTGGGTGATAACAGCCACAACGCACTGATTTCAACACAAACTTCATGTCCGTACAAGAGCATCTACTTGAACCTTTAAACTAGTGCTGGGCAGCGATTCAAATTTTTTATCAAAATTAATCACATGGATTTCTGTGATTAATCATGATTAATCGCATTGTTATATGGGGGGGTGGGGGGGGTTGCCGGCATCAACAGCGTGTATTTCCTTTCAGTGATATTTCAGACTGCAGTACTCCACTGATAAAAATAATTGCACATGTCAGTGCTTCCAAACACCTGTGTCCCCCCCCCCACACCATCTGAAGACATTTCAAATGAAAATGTCCATGGAACAGACCGCTACTGTTACACATGTTTATGTCCACACAGGTTTATTTACACTTGTGAGTGATTGACAGGAGTCTTAGGGTGTATTCACACCAGGAAAGTCCGATAGTTCACTTGCTTTGGTCCGGACCAATTTTTTTTTTTTTTTTTAATTTGGTGCGGTTCGTATTCACACTGTACATTTTTGTAAGTGGACCAAAATCTGTAAACAAAACCACGTGTGCTGAGGTGGTTCATCCATTGGACAGAAATGAGCAGTGTCCATTAAAGCGCTCAGTCCAAAGTGAAAGGACAGAATCATGGACATTTTGCTGTTTTTGTTATCGTCATTGCGGTTTTTACAGATGCAGACGTCTGCACAAGTGTTTGAGCAGCAAGAGCGTTTGATGCAACGTCAGGTTTACAGTATTGTAGAATTCATTTCTCAATGACGAAGACACAGGGCAAGACGGCTACGGAAGACAGCGCTCATGTGCACATCATGTTGTGACTGTTGGTTTGATTCCCACAGACAGAACAGGTCTGAAGTGTGAATTCTGCTGGTATATGAAAAGACTGTTCTCCAAAAGCATTAGTGCTCCGTACTGCTGACCTGTGTGTATCTATCCTATATCACCGTTCAGTTTAGCCAGGGACAGAATTCCTTAACGCAGGTAAAGTTTGCTGGGGGTGATGAAGTCATTTATTATTTTTTATTTCAAGCACAACAGACAGATCTAACCGTCATCCTAATCATTCTCTCACTGAACAAGCTGAAAACGTCGGAGTTTTTCCGTGTCCTTTCTGTCAGCTGTGTTACATGCACATCTGCCCAGATGTCCAAAAGGCAGCGTGTCCCTTCCAAGCTCCAAGTTTGACCAGGGTTCATGTTCAGCTCCGTAGCCTATCCTCACTCTGAGCGCTTCTCTGGTAAAACTCTGTTGTCCATAATGCTCGACGCACGACGGGAGCTCGTTAGGTACAAAAAACCCAACTGTGTCGGATCGGGTCCGGTCTGCTTTCACACCTCAAACGAACCGCACCGGGGTTCGTATGGAACCGCACCGAGACCACCTCTTCAACTGGGTCTCGGTTCGCTTGTTTGGTCCGGAACAGAGTTTGGTGGTTTTTATTCACACCAGCCCAAAAGGTCCGAACCAAGGGAGCAAACGAACTCTGGTCTGTTTTAAACGGACCAAACAAGGCAGGTGTGAATACAGCCTTAGTCCCACTAATCAGTACTAATACTAATAAGCCCATTAATATGTGATGTTCAGCTGTTCAACGTAAACAAAGGGGGCCCTCTAGTGGTGGGAATAAGTGTCACTAATGTATGTTTTGTCCTTGCGGTGTTCCCGTAGTCAGTTCAGACATAAGAAGGAACTAACAGACACGTTTCTTTCACTCTGTTTGTATGGCCCCAAAAACGTTTGCCTGTCAGTATTTTCTGTTCAGTTGTTGTCAGAATGAATAGTATCAAATATCTCTGATGTGAACCTTTGTTTCTGGATAAAAAGACGTTGTAAATCTTAAATTAATCTGTAAATGCTAATCGTTAGCATGTCTATGGATTTTCCCATTCAAGTTAGCATCGAGCTAGCAATCTTTTTCCCATTTATTTAAATGTATAATGCCATGTAAATGTACTAAGGCAGTGAACAGAACTCAGACATATTTAGTTTGTATGTGTCAGTTTTACAGTGAGTCTACCGGAACAGATTTGGACACAAGTTTTGGGCGTCCGTCTTTTCTTGGTAAACCTGTTGTCTATCTGCAGCTAATCGCTACACACACACAAGCAGAAGAATAGGAGTTAGAATAAAACAGCATTAACGAGAGAGAAAAATAAATGTCGGTGTTATTTAATGAATGCGTTAACGCGGTAATAACGCGTTAACTTGCCCCGGCCTACTTTAAATCTATCATTTCTAACACTCAGTGTCACTCAGTAACAACAAACAGTCACACATGACACTGAAGTAATATGGGATTATGAGACTTATTTCAACATCACTGCAAATGAAAACCTCTCTGATGTGGTTCCAGTAAAATTATGTTTGGCAACAAATTACTACATTTATGTTACATTTAAAGTGTCGACGTTGATGAAGTGGAAATGAGGCGACCAAATGACACAGGCCATTACAGTGAATAAAAATGACAGATTTGTTGTTTGTGTGAATAGACAGAACTGCCTAGGTATTTTCTAGTTGTTTGATGTGGAAATGATAGATAATATAGCCTTAGGGTGAGACAGGAAAAGAAGTGTGTGAAATGTCCCTGTTCACATGAACACAGTGTTTGTGTGACTGAACCTCTGGTGTTGGAGGTGGTGTCTTTGAACTCCACTCAGTACCTGTGTGCATTTCCCTGTGGATGTGTGAAGGCTAATCTGCACTTGTGTGCCTGCTGTGACTGTGACTGAGTGCTCATTGTGTGGGTAAATACATGCGCAGCTCCTTTTGCTTTACCGTGTTTATTTCCCTCAGAATTAACTGGTGCAGATGCCAGCCCGTGTGTGTGTGTGTGTGCGAGCGTACGGGGGTGGAAATCTTACGACATGTGACAGCTGGTGGGCCGATGCCAACGGGGAAGGATGGAGCAGAGAAGGAAACGACTGTTGCCAAGGCAACACCGAGCCGGAGTGACTGATGGTCGGGTAGCGTGAAGTAGCTGCCAGCTGAGACAGTGAGAGCTGTGGAGAAACAATGCAAATGATTCACTGTTATTAGAATGATTATGAACAACAGGACTCAAGAATATACTTCATGTCACAGAGACACATGTGCCGTCTCAGATGACAACACCAGACCATTAGAGCTAACCCCGCTCACCCCCCCCCCCATCCTCCTCCTGCCCCGCTCTACTGGATGTCAGCTGGTACTTTTAAAAGAACGTACAAGAGAACAGAGTTTACAGCTGGATTTCCCATGTTTTGCTAACAGTAGTCTAAAGGGAGGGGGAACATTTACAAACGTAGATAACATTAGCCTGAGTTACGCTGTAGTATTCCAAACTGATCACAGCTTTGAGACTAGTTTCAACACCAGTGTAAGAAGATCTTTGTCTGGTCTGGGTTTCAACACACTTCAGTCTTTGCTATGATGTGGTCTAAGTTTAGTACACAGGTGTCTAACATGCGGCCCAGGGGCCAAATCCAGCCCACCAAAGGGTCCAATCCAGCCCACATGAAATGCAAAAATTACACTGAAGATGATCACAGAAAATTTTTGTTCAGGTTCCACATACAGACCAGGAAAAATATTATCATAATAACCTATAAATTCTTACAACTCCAAGTTTTTTTCTTTTTGTAAATGTAAATATTTTCATGTAATTTTCCTATATTTACACTAAAACAAACTATAATTTCACAGAAAATATAAAAGAACAAATATGAAAAACCTGAAATATCTTAAGAAACATAAGTGTAATTGTAATAATATTCTGCCTGTTACTGAATATTTAGTGTAATCTGTAAGTTGTAATGAACATGACATCAATGATAAACTGAGGCAGAATAGTGTTAAAATTACACTTATTTTTCTTAACAAATTTTAGGTAGTTCCTGTCATTCACATTGTTTTAAAGAGCAGTTTGTAGATGTTGTGGTGTACAGGATATAGAGGTTCTCTCACCCAGAGGAAGTTGTGGCTGTTGGGGCGGGTCTTAGCCCCCACAGGGAGGGCTGTGTGGAGTTTCCATTTGTTCTGGTTGCGGGAAAGAATAAAAGTTGGCTCGCTAGCAACTGGCTGGTTTTCTCCTTTTTCCTCGCCACATTGGTGACCCCGATTCGAGCATGTCTGATCCAGCAGAAGAGAGTGTTTCCTCTTCGACTTCGGCCGCGGATTCGGCCCCCTCTTCTCTCCAGCTCCCACAGCCGGCTTCGTTCTCCGCCGCCCCGACCGCCATCAAGCTTCCAGAATTCTGGCACAGCGACCCGGCGTCGTGGTGTTCCAACACATTGAAGCCCTTTTCCATCTACGGGGTGTAGATGCGGATGTCTCCCGGTACTATTTGGTGGTCACAGCCCTGGACCAGCAGTCCACCCGCAGGGTTATGCCGCTGCTGCGTAACCCCCCTCAGAGCAGGATGTACGCCGCTCTGAAGCAGCTTCTGCTGCAGAGGTTCAGCCTGTCCTCCGCCGAGAGAGCGGATAAAATCCTCAGCCTGCCTGGTTTGGGGGACGGTACAGCCGTGGACCTTATGGACCATATGCTATCTCTCCTTGGTTCAGATGACGGCTGTTTCCTTTTCCCGCACATTTTCCTGCGTCAGCTCCCGCCGCAAGTTCGAGCGGCTTTGGCTAACTCTCCTCGTCTGATGGCTGGCGATTACCGTGGCTTGGCGGAAGAAGCTGACCGGATCCTGTTGGCTACCAGACGTTTCGTGGTGCAGAGTACTGCGGCGGAGCCCCAGCAGAGGACGGCGGAGGACCCGGCGGTGGTGTCTGCAGTCGGCGTGGGAACTCGTCGTCGTGGGAGCCCCCTGTGTTTCTACCACCGGAGATTTGGCAACAAAGCTAAGCGCTGTGTCCCCCCATGCACGTTTGAGGTGTCTGGAAACGCAGTGGCTGCCACCGACGGACGAGGTGAGCTGCTCTTTATTAAAGACTCCCTGTCGGGACAGCGTTTTTTGGTTGACTCTGGCTCCCAGAAGACTTTGGTGCACCCCACCGGTCCAGGATGTCGGACTGTGGGGGTGGCCCACTGCTAAGTGCGGCTAACAGTTCACCTATTGAGACTTTTGGCACAAAATGGACAACTGTTTGTTTCCACGGACGTGAGTTTGAGTGGGACTTTGTCATTTCCTCTGTGACTGTTCCGATCATTGGTGCTGATTTTTTGTGTGCTCACAGTTTGTTAGTTGATGTTGCTAACCGCAGGCTTATTGATGCTGTAACTTTCGCCACTGTTCCATGTGAGGCTGGGGGAGTTGGGCCGGTGACGCACAGGAATTTTTCGGCGTCTGGAGATATTTTTCATTGTCTACTGGCTGAATTCCCATCCTTGACCACTCCTGCCTTTTCCTCCACTGTCACTAAACATGGGCTGGAACATTTTTTCCCACTAGTGGTCTGCCAGTTTTTGCGCGCACACGGCGTCTTGATGCGGGAAAACTAGCTTGCGCTAAGGAGGAGTTTGCTACCATGGAGAGGCTGGGGATCGTGAGGCGCTCTAACAGCCCCTGGGCATCGCCCCTCCACATGGTGCCTAAAGCAGACGGGTCTTGGTGCCCGTGCGGTGACTTCCGCCGTCTGAACGACGTGACGACACCAGACCGTTATCCTATTCCTCACATTCAGGATTTGTCCGTTCGGTTGTCCACGGCCTCTATCTTCTCTAAGGTGGACCTGGTGCGTGGGTACCATCAGGTTCCAGTGCGGGCAGAGGATGTGCCTAAGACGGCAGTAATCACCCCTTTCGGGCTTTTTGAGTTCCTCTGTATGCCATTTGGCCTCAAGGGGGCAGCCCAGACTTTTCAGAGACTTATGGACTCGGTGTTGTGCGGCCTGGAGTTCGTGTTCGTCTATCTTGACGACATTTTGGTGGCTAGCTTGTCCCCCGAAGAGCACCTCGTGCACCTCAGGGAGGTTTTCCGGCACTTGGATGCTCATGGCCTGATTGTCAACCCAGCCAAATGCCAGTTTGGGTTGCCGGTGATTGATTTTTTAGGTCATAGCATTTCGGCGTGTGGCGCTGTTCTGTTGCCTGCTAAGGTTCAGGCTGTGGCGGATTTCCCCCGCCCGGCTGTGGTCAAGTCGTTGCAGGAGTTTTTGGGGATGGTGAACTTCTACAATAGGTTCACTCCCCATGCCGCTCATCTCCTGCAGCCGCTTTATGACGCCTTGCGTTCCAAGAAGGCTGCTGACACTGTTGTCTGGACTCCAGACTGGCCTGTTGCTTTTGAAGGAGCTAAGTCTGCCTTAGCTAATGCAGCTCTCCTGGCTCATCCTGATCCTGATGCTCCTATCGCCCTCACGACCGATGCTTCTGATTTAGCTGTGGGGGCTGTTGTGGAGCAGCGGGTGGCAGACACATGGCAGCCTCTCGCATTTTTTAGCCGCAAGTTGCGGGACAGTGAACGTAAACACAGTGTTTTTGACCTTCAGTTGTTGGCCCTGTTTTTGGCTACACAGCATTTTCGGTTTTTGCTGGAGGGTCGTTCTTTTACAGCTTATGCGGACCATAAGCCGCTGACGTTTGCCATGTCTAAAGTATCTGAACCCTGGTCGGCACGTCAGCAGCGTCACCTGGCGGCCATTTCTGAGTTCACAACTGACATACGTCATGTCGCCGGGAAGTCCAATTCTGTTGCGGATTGTCTTTCACACGTGCTGGTTTGCCCTGTGCTCCTCAGGACGGAGCACCGAGCAGCCTGCTGATCCGGATATCCTTGCCCTTCGCTCCGGCGGTACAGGTTTGAAGTTGGAGAAGGTTGTGTTGCTAGAGGGAGGTCCCTCACTCCTGTGTGATGTGTCCACAGGACGGCCTCGCCCCGTGGTTCCGGCAGGTTGGCGGCAACACGTTTTTGACTCAATTCACTCACTTTCACATCCAGGTGTGCGCGCGTCGGTTAAGCTGGTTGGTTCCCATTTTGTGTGGCCCGGTTTTCGTAAGGATGTTAAGGGGTGGGCAGCTGCTTGTGTTGCTTGCCAGGGTGCCAAGGTGCACCGACATACCAAAGCCCCTCTTGAAAATTTTCTGATTCCTGCCAGGCGTTTTGACCATGTGCACGTGGATCTGGTTGGGCCCCTGCCGCCTTCGAAGGGTTTCACTCATCTGCTCACTATGGTGGATTGGACCACCAGGTGGTCCGAGGTGGTTCCCCTGTCCTCCACTGCGTCCGCCGATGTGGATGGTGCCTTTCTCTCTGCTTGGGTGGCCCGTTTTGGTGTTCCGTCAGACGTTACTTCTGACAGGGGCCCTCAGTTTATTTCAGAGCTCGGGTCTGGGATGGCGCGTTCCTTGGGGGTACAGGTGCATCGTACTACGGCTTCTCACCCTCAGGCTAACGGGTTGTGTGAACGTTTCCATCGTTTGCTCAAAGCAGCTTTGCGCGCTACGCTCGTGGGTGACAGTTGGGTGGATCGTTTGCCGTGGGTCCTGCTCGGGTTGCGCTCGGCTCCCAAGGAGGATCTTAACACGTCCCCCGCAGAATTGGTGTTTGGTCAGTCGCTCCGTGTCCCGGGTGAGTTTTTGCTGGAGTCGGCTGCACCGAGTCCCCGTTCTTCGGTAGACCCCTTTTCATCCGGTGGCGCTTTAGCCCCAGGTCCTATGCACCACTGTTTCCCAGGGTTTTTCGCGCCTACAGCTCTCCTATCTGCTCGTTTTGTTTTTGTATGTCACGATGCCCACCACTCGCCCCTCCAGCCTCCTTACGATGGTCCGTTCCGTGTGCTTGAACGGGATACCAAGGGTTTTGTTTTGGATATGGGTGGGCGCAGGGAGTTTGTGTCTGTTGATCGCCTGAAGCTGGCCTATGTTGTGGTGGGCGAACCTGTGTTGCTGGGCCAGGTTCCTCATCGTGGCCGTCCGCCTTCCAGGCCTCCAGTTTTTCCTCCTCCTGTACTGGACAATGATGTTCCTGCCCACTGTTCTAATGAGCACCTTGACTTGCAGGTTCCTCACACTGACTCGACGGTGGTTCGGTGCAGTCACTATGGGAGGCCACCTTAGGCCCCCACTGAGAGACTGATTTGCAGGTTGTGTTCCCTTCTGGGTGTTCGGGGGGGGGGGGGGGGGGCTGTGTGGTGTACAGGATATAGAGGTTCTCTCACCCAGAGGAAGTTGTGGCTTGTGGGGCGGGTCTTAGCCCCCACAGGGAGTGTTGTATGGAGTTTCCATTTTGTTCTGGTGGCGGGAGAGAATAAAAGTTCGCTCGCTAGCAACTGGCTGGTTTTCTCATTTTTCCTAGCCACAATGTTAAATTATTCATCATGTAAGGAAAGTTTAGAGTTGACATTATTTATGTATAATTCTGTTATTATTTTACTGGTGCGGCCCACTTCACATCAAATTGGGCAGAATGTGGAACTGAACTAACATGAGTTTGACAGCCTTGGTTTAAAAGATCTTGACTGCACCATTAGACTACCCACTACCCAGTCCACATCAGAAATATGACTGGTTCTGTGCATGTGTGAAAGCAGTTAAAAACAGTCTGTGGAACTGAAAAGAAAATAATCCTATCTTTGTCATTGCTACTTGTAAACGTGTTCTTTTGTTGGCAGCTCCAAGAAAAAGTCTGGATTCTTTTAGGTCTCATTTTTATACATTTATTTTTGACTTGATCTGATCACAAACAAAATAGAATTCAGCTGAGGCTCCACAGCCCAAACAGGAAGTGGATCCAGACATTCTAATGCACATCACCTTCATATCCTTATAAACTGATCTCCAAACGCTGGGCTGACCCCCTTGTGCTAGGTGGGCGGGGTCACAGAACATGGACTGGTGTCATGTGACTCTAAAGTGAAACAGATGTGACACCTGAACTCTATGAGAAAAACCCATGTTAACTTTTATCTCTTGTTGTTTCCGATCGTCTGTGGGCATGTGTATTTAACGTGTGCCTACGGTGAAGTCCTGTGATCAGAAATCTGTGGGTTTAGTATGGGACCAACATGTGACCTGTCCTAAGGACTGGACCACTGACCAGTAACACAAAAGAATCTTGACCAGTACTGACTAACATGTGATTAAACCCAAGAAGTCAACCATCCAAACTAAAATAGTATTTCATACTTCTTAAATATTAGATCAGTTCTTTTCATCAAATGGAAGTCTTTTGATCAAGCTAACACTGTTAGCATAGTGAGCCAACATCAGTTCCACTGCTCATATACCACAACTAAACTAATTTATTCCACACATGTGAAATACTGCAGTCCAGTATTTTAAATGTACATATTGTATGTTTTACAGATTTAATTAAGTTTTTTCTTTGCAGACCTTCTAGTCTGGTAAAAATATTCATAGCGGAAACCCTAGAAGTCATGTTTAATTGATGATCTTATATTTGCTGGAACTCTCCAGTATCAGTGCAAGGCCAAAGCCTCCCTTTGCCTTCATCTGCTGTTTTCTCTGCTCTTCACCTGTCCAGCTGCTCCTGGGGGAACTCCAGGCTGTTCTGGGGTTGGTCCTGGGTCTGCTCACAGACCCAGGTCCACAGGGAACTCCTCATCAGATAAGTGCCTCCTCTATAACAGCCTGTCCCTTAGGGTGACAACAGTCTGACCAGGCGCAGGTTCAAAGGAATCTGATCATGAATGGCATATCGTTAGCCTCATACTGTGCTTGCCTAAGTCATATTTTTGGCCAAATTGTGATAAATGTGTAACTTGACTCTCCTAACACTGCTGCTTCACTTTGCATCATTGGCTATAAACTGAAAATAATGAAAAAGATAATTAAGCTATGAGACTAAGCATATGTGAAATGACCACAGCTCACTGAATGTGGACTGGATTTAGTTTGAGATCCAACACTTTGGAAATACTTTATATCAAACATGGCACCATTTTGAAGGCAACGGGTTGCAAATGTAATATACATTTAAATAAACTGACTTTGAGGAAATCAGATAACATTCATTTAGTGCATTACACTGTGAATCTAAACTACTGCAGACTCAGACAGACAGTCTGACATCAATGCTCAAACTGGAAGGTAAAGTTTAAGTTTATTGACCCATGGGAAAAATCATTCTACATTCAAAAACATAGGACCAATGGTCCTGTATCTTAGCGGCCAAATTCAAAGCTTTGGGAAATGTATCCAGATCCATTTCTTCTCCCCCAGTTCTGTGTATTTATTCTATTACAGAAATAATCCATGTTTTGCTCATATTCCAATCAGATCTGTAAAAAATTCAAATTCACACTCAATATCATTGATACTGATTTATTGCATCCATCCACTTCCTATCTGTTATAATGGGGACATTTTTCAAAGTGGCACCAAATCCAGAATCAGATCTGGATCCAATTAATTTCACTAACTTTTGTTGACATCATCATACAGAAGCTGTATACCAAGTTTGAAGTCAATCGGAATTGTAGTTTCAGAGAATAAGACGATTGAAAAATTTGTAACAGATGATGGACAACAACAGAGGAGGACAGACGACGAGAACAACGACAGACGACGGCGACAGATGACGACGACAGATGTCGACGACAGACGACAACAGATGATGACAGATGATGACTATGACAGACGACGAGGACAACGACAGACGACGACGACAGATGACAGATGACGACTACGACAGACGACGTGGACAACGGCAGACGACAGACGACAACAACAGACGACGACAACAGACGACGACGACAGCAGACGACGACAGACAACGGACAACGACGACAGGTGACGTACAATGATGACAGACGACAACAACGTCAGATGATGACAACAAATGACGATGATGACAGATGACGACAGACAATGACAGACGACGACAACGACAGATGACGACAGCAGACGACGACAGATGACAGATGGCAGATGACGATGACAGACGACGATGACAGATGACGGCGACAACAGACGACGACAGACACCGCCGCCGGATGCCACATGACGACAATAGCTTTGGGCCGATTAGCCGGTAAGCTAAAGACCCTTCAGGACAAGTGGGATGCTACTGAGCGTCACCTGAGGACCTGAGTTGTGTCCACTCAAATATAACAGGGACTTGAATTGTTAAAAAGCCGTGCTTTTTGAATTAAAACACTGCTTTACAAAGCAAAGAGTGGAATTTTGAAAAGTGTTTTGCTCCTTCTTAAGTTTGTTGTGGAAAAACTAATGAAGTTTAAGTGTGATAAAGACCTACATGTGGTTTGGTGAGTTATTTTTCCAAACACTCACACAGCCTATAAATCAAATGTATTATTTTTATTATTAGATGTCCAGGTGTGAGAGGAGCGCCCTGTTGGCCTTGGTTCCACAGAGTATGCACATACACTACAAACCCACCAGTGTACCAGTCATGTTCCCAGACACAGTTCAGCCCTAGAAAAGATCCAGAAGCAGAAAAAGTGCACTCAGTGAACTGCCTGTGGTCACTGTTCCTCCATAACCTCAACATTGTTAAGGCATGGTGACCTCATTTACAGTCGTTTTAGTCCATTACCGAATGTCTTGGGGTCAAAGCAAATGGTCGACTGACAGACAATGAAGATCCTCTTTGACCCATATCAAGCACTGAGACTCAAGCCCACTCACCACTGATCAGATAAACAAACTGCTTTTGTTCTGCAGGGATTTTATGGCAATAGAAAACGGACTGAGCAGACACCAGCTCTGTGCAGATGATGAGTTTCTAGAAACCACTGACTGTACAGAACCAGTGAAAACAGCCATGAACCCACTAAACACGACAGAGATAAGACCTGCATGGAGTGTTGGGAACTTCATGTGCACTGGTAAAGAATACGGTGGTAACCATAGCAACAAGTGTCAACCTGTTCTCAGCGAAGTGGGTGACTGTGAACATAGACACATCTGAACAATAAGCACAGCTTGGCCCTGATCACAGATATGGAACTGATCATGACACTAACCTTTCAAAATCCAATCTTCTCAATGTACGTTTATCAGGATTGTGCTTAATCTGGGTCAAACTCTAACCCTGTGACAGCAAGTGGAAATATCCATATCCATTTACACTCTAAAAAATGATCCGTTGGCTCAACGTAAAAAATTGAGGCAACAATTTCCATTCATCTTTTTCAGTTCTTTCCACTTGTCCATATTTGCATATATGCCTCCAGACTTGTGTAGTTCAGTAAACTCTATTACTTTAGTACAAACAACATGATTTACTTTTTACTCCACAAGATTAATTAAGTGGAACCGACTGAATTTAAACTGTGTAAAAACTACTCCATTTAATTAAACTGACTTATTGTTTTACTTTTACTCTACTCATAAACATCCATACAAGTGTTACCTTCAGTTTTTCAGTTGGTCTAACTTATTTCTGTTCATCAGAACTAATCCCACAGAGAAATTCCAGTTATATGGTCATATTACTTATTTTTCTATGCATGTTAATTACTAGATCTGTCTGCATGTTAATATCTCAGTTGTACACCATGCTGTTGTCCCCATTCTGTTACAAACAGTAAATTCTATTTGCCCAGCAGTGAGGAGTTCCACTGAACAGAAGAAGTGTGATCAACACTAAACAGTTGAGTCCTGGTTTGTCCTGTGGTTCTGACTCCTGGTGCAGTTCTATACAAATACACAAATGAACACACAAAGGCCAAGAAACATCAGCATGCACACATGAACTCCAAATGAACACCAACACACAGCCCTGCTGAACCCCTGCACAGGAAAGAACACATTTACCCCACAATGCACTGCAGCAAACACACCACAGTATAAACTACAGTTTAAATGAGAAAGGAGCCAAATGGGTTTGATTCAGTCCTGGAAGAATTCAAACTACTGTTGCACAAACAAAGTTAAATTCTACCAAGCCTTAAAGTTTAGTTCAGTTCTGTGGAAAATCAGGTTTCTCTGTTTTTTTTTTTTTTTTTTCTGTGTTTCCCTCCATTTCTTGTGGTGGGCGTGGTCTGTCAGTCAAACATGTGCAGGTCCGTCACATCTGAACTCAGATTTAAGAGGAAGATTAAAGAGTTTTAAGTTGTATTAACTTAATCTACTTCTATGTTTAGCTAAAGGCAGAAATGTCTGTTCAAAATCGATATGTTAAGTTCAGACTGTTTCCCTTATTTTTCATTTAGACCAACTTCATAAAATAACTGATCAACTGATTACAATGTGTACATGGAACAAACGGAATTTTTTAAGCAGAGAAAGCTCTGGATCTTAAGCTAAACTTACTAACCCCATGAATCCTTTTTTAGAGTGTACCTATATATTTTTGTAAAGCACAGTCTGTTGTAGGTCCAAAGGACTGTTGTATGAGTTTGAACAGCTCAGTATGTGTTCATGTGGACTACCCTAATAGCAGCGTCTCAAACAGGATAGGTCATCACACAGAGCGCTGAGGCACACAGCGGCGCTCATACATGTCCGAAAATAAAGCATTATTTATATGTTGATGCACATTTTTCTTGTTGTGGTAATAAGAAAAGGAATATTTGAAAGGTGACCTGTTGTGGCTCAGTAAAACCACTGGAACTTCATGGAAGGATGGTGCAAATCTCAGCCTCCTCTGGGATTCACTCCTGCTGTTACCCTTGACCAGGGAAGTGGACACAGCACTGCATGAAGGGTCAAACACCGACTTTGAGGAGATTAAAAAAGTTACAGAAGAAAAGTTCCCTTGGAGAGTATTTTTAAAGTGTTAGTAGAGAGTTAGGATAGAGAAAAGAAAACACAAGGAGCTTTGATCAGCTCAGGATAGACATCTGCATTTGATAAAAACAGAAAAGAGCACAAAGCTGTTGATAATCCACCAGTGGTTTGATTAATTAACTGTTTCAGCAAATAAACTGATTATGATCTCCATTAAGTCCGTCCATCCATCTGGTACTGGGTTTCTCCTTCTTCTTCTTCAAAAAAAAACATATTGCAGATTTTCATGCAACTGTGTGGAAGCGTTCCAGTGAAAGCTCTTAAATAGTGAAGTGTCAGTGGTCTGGACTGTGTCTGCCACTGAAGACCATGTCTGAAGCATTCTGAAGCAGACCCAAGGCCACGTTCACACCACAACACTCCTGCAAACAGCACAGGTGTCCAACTCATTTTACTTCAGTTCCACATCCTCCCAGTATGATCTGCAGTGGGCCGGACTAGTAAAATAATATTAATAATAATATATAAATCATGACAACTCCAAACATTTCAATGTGTTTTAAAGTGAAAAACGTGAAATGACATTATGGAACCGTTTACATCTATAAACTGTCCTTTTAAAAATGTGAATAACATGAACAACCACGAAAAAACTGACATTTATTTAGAAAAATCAGTGCAGTTTTAACTCTATTTTGCTTCTACTTATCATTTGTAAATGTTCATTAAAACTTACAGATCACAGTGGATCTGCAAATTTACAAAATATTTGAGTAACTGGCAGAAAATTAGTAAAATTGCACTTACTTCTCTTAACATATTTCTAGTTTTTCATATTTTTTGTGAAAGACTAGTTTGTAAATTTGCACATTTTCATTTAATTTAACTTTTTTTACACTAAAACAAAAAGGAAACATTTGGAATTGTCATTATTTGTAGGTTTTTATGGTTGTATTTGACTGATCTGAGCCACTTCAGACTAAAGTAGGGCTTTTAATGGGCCTTAAAGTAAAACCACTGACTGTTCATATCTTCAGTGTAATTTTTGCATTTCACAAATTCATCCTAGGGTCAGATTGGACCCTTTGGCGGGTCAGATTTGGGCCCCGGGCCATATGTTTGACACCTGTGGGCTAAAGGCTTGAAAACACAAAGCTGCGCTCCTTGTAGAGTGTACATCACAGACATGTGCCAGAACAGGAAAACAACAACATGTCAGATTATTTTCCTGTGACGGACCTTCATGTTGCCCTAACCCAGCGGTTCTCGGTCTTTTTCTGTCGGGCCCCCCTTTGGAGGATGAAAAATCTCCAGGCCCCCCCCCCAACCCCAGCAACGTTGTAACAGTGGTGCAATTATAAGTTTTATTGAAAGAAACGTCAATACTGTAACAATACCTTTCTGCTTTTCCTTGAATAATTTGTTGTTCAAATTGAAAATAACTTAGTTTTTTGCTTGAATAATGGAAATAAACTCAACAAGACTGCTCTGAGACAATATTTTTCCAAATAAAAATTGGAAATGCACAATAATCTTACAACTATGACAATAAAGTTACTGTTTTTTAGAACAACAAACAAATTTTGGTAATAAAGATGAACATTTTAACAATATCATTGGGTCAGTGAGCCCGTTTCCACTGCACATCTCAGAACATTAAAGTGTACAAACTGTGCAAAAACCCACACATTGCACATTTGTCTTTTCCAGTCCAGTCCTTGTCCATTGTCCAAACCTACACTCTTTGTCTAGTCTAGTGACAGATCACCATGGCAGTAGATTTGTTTGTTGTACGTCCCTAAAATGAGTCCAGGGTGTTCCAGCACTAAAATATTAGTTCCACCTGCTACATGTTCCAACCTGAAGGAGAAAAACAAAAAACAACCACCCAGGAGAGATCCCATGCCCCCCCCGGCATGCCTTCGCGCCCCCCCTGGGGGGCCCGCCCCAAACTTTGAGAAACACTGCCCTAACCGCTGTAATGTACATCCAACAGTCACTTCAGCAATTGTTACAAATCACCATGTTCTGTTTCCTGTTCTGTGATGGTATTCCATGTTAGGACAGAACAGGAAGAGCAGAGGAACGGTTCCACGCAGGCGCTTGGTCCTGCTCCTGCTCCTGGTGGAGGTGATGCCACCTGGTGTGCATACTACATCCATAAATAACAAATTTCACACACTTTTGTGTGTCTGTCTGCAGGCAGACTTCCCCCAAAAATGCACGTCTTAAACGCGGTGAGAACACAACGCCACTTTTTCATTTTCAGTTCAGAATCTGTGCGTTTCCATGACAACTTTTCTTCCTGGTTCAAACTGATTAAAGGTTCAGTCCTGTTTCAGATGCCCATGTAAACACCTTATTCCGGGCGGCTGTGGCTCAGATGGTAGAGTGGGTCGTCCAATAAGGGTTGGCGGTTTGAATCCTGCTCTGTCCTAGTCAGTCTGTTGTGTCCTTGGGTGGGACACTTGACGCTCCTAGCCTCCAGTGCCACTCACACTGGTGTGTGACTGCATGTGGTGTGTTGGTGGTGGGAGGGGCCGTTGGCCTGAATTCTCAGCCACACCTCTGTCAGTCTGCACCCCCCCCCAGGACAGCTGTGGATGCAGATGTAGTTTACCACCACCAGAGGGAGGATGTGAGAGTGAAGGAATAATGAGTCAATAATGAAAAGCGCTTTGGGTGACCACAAAAGCACTGTATAAATCTAATCCACTATTATTCCAGTTGAAACAGAACAGTTCAGATTAAATTTAAACCTGATTAAAGTCAGTGGTTTAATCCTCTTTTAACTGCGCTCTAAATTCTTCCTGGACATGTAAAGCCTTTATTCCGTTTGGACTTTATTCCTTCCATTCTGCACATGCTCAGTGTCTTGTCCTGTGGCGATGACGCACACATTCTGCGCTGGTGGAAGAATCTGCACTGCAGTCTAGTCTTCCCAAAGCGTTCCAGTGGAATATTCTGATGGGATCTACCAGCCTGGAAAACCCTGAAGGAACAGTTCAACACTGGCTTTGGATTCATTCATTTGTCCTGAACTAATGAGTTCCACAAGTGGGACAAACAGTTTGAACTGCAGCCCTAACGTTAGCTTAGCTTAGCATAGCTTAGCATAATGGCTTCATTCCTCTGCTCAGACGTAGCCAGGCTTTTAGAGGTGATTTGTAGTATTTTAGGAGTGATTTGGGTCAGTTCAGTTCTCCTAATCATTCCTTTAGTCCGCTGGGGTCAGTATGATCACAAACTGAGGCTCAGATCATGGTCATGTGACTTACTGCAGGAAGAAAATCTGGGCAAATAAAAACTAATGCAAAGCTAAAACGCTAAAGCAAAGCTAATTTAGCGCATGCATCCCTTCAACAAAAAGATTTTCCAACTTCCGTCAACACAACAGTCCACAGATTGTATGAGTGCAGTAAGTCGCAGATCTGAAGAAATAATTAGTGAGAATCGGATTTCAGAAAATCACTGAGAAAAGACGACAAATCACCTTTAAACAACTGGCTACGTGTGACCATGGAAATGCAGTGACTATGCTAAGCTAAGCTAACAGAAGGGCTAAGCTAAGCTAACAGAAGGGCTAAGCTAAGCTAACTGAAGGGCTAAGCTAAGCTAACAGAAGGGCTAGGCTAAGCTAACTTAAGGTCTAAGCTAGGCTAACTGAAGGGCTAAGCTAACAGAAGGGCTAAGCTAAGCTAACTGAAGGGCTAAGCTAAGCTAACTGAAGGGCTAAGCTAAGCTAACTGAAGGGCTAGGCTAAGCTAACTGAAGGGCTAAGCTAGGCTAACTGAAGGGCTAAGCTAAGCTAACTGAAGGGCTAAGCTAAGCTAACAGAAGGGCTAAGCTAACAGAAGGGCTAAGCTAAACTAACTGAAGGGCTAAGCTAGGCTAACTGAAGGGCTAAGCTAAGCTAACAGAAGGGCTAAGCTAAGCTAACTGAAGGGCTAAGCTAAGCTAACAGAAGGGCAAAGCTAAGCTAACAGAAGGGCTAAGCTAAGCTAACTGAGGGGCTGCCAGAATCCAATAAACGTTTCTCATGTAAACCTTTGTTCAGGAAAAGGACTGTCCAGATTGTTATCAGCACAAAGTTCAAAAGCCAGAGAAGACAGAGGAGAACATGCAGAACAGGGCAATTAGTGGTGGCCTGGCTGAAGCTGCTGAGGCCAGGCTGAACTGTGCCTGTTTGTCCTGACAGATAAACACATCAGCTGTTCACACGACCTGCACACACGTACGTATTCATGCCTGCAGTCGTACATGTGAACGTCCATGCCATTCTCATCTCGTTTCTTCCCATCTGTGACTGCAAGGTGACTTCTCAGGTGTTTGTGATTCATGAATGTTCTTTTGGCTGAATGTGTGTGTGTGTGTGTGTGTGTGTGTGTGTGTGTGTGTGTGTGTGTGTGTGTGTGTGTGTGAGGCTGACAGATGGATGTGATGGACAATGTGACGGAAACAGAACCACAGGCAGGTGTGCTTTAAGACAAGGACAGGAAGAGCATGGACATTCAGAGATGACTGAAATAAAAGACAGAGCTAACGCTGGGTTTCCTCTGCAGGGTACCGGCTCCACTCCACCTGTTTGGGCTTCCATTATGAAAAAGGACCCGGAATCTGGTACCTGCTCCTAGTTTTTTGAATCTGGTACCTGCTCCTAGTTTTTTGAATCTGGTACCTGCTCCTAGTTTTTTGAATCTGGTACCTGGAACTAGTTTATTTAATCTGGTACCTGGTCCTAGTTTATTTAATCTGGTACCTGGTCCTAGTTTTTTGAATCTGGTACCTGCTCCTAGTTTTTTGAATCTGGTACCTGCTCCTAGTTTTTTGAATCTGGTACCTGGAACTAGTTTATTTAATCTGGTACCTGGTCCTAGTTTATTTAATCTGGTACCTGGTCCTAGTTTTTTGAATCTGGTACCTGCTCCTAGTTTTTTGAATCTGGTACCTGCTCCTAGTTTTTTGAATCTGGTACCTGCTCCTAGTTTTTTGAATCTGGTACCTGGAACTAGTTTATTTAATCTGGTACCTGGTCCTAGTTTTTTGAATCTGGTAACTGGAACTAGTTTTTTTAATCTGGTACCTGGAACTAGTTTTTTGAATCTGGTACCTGGTCCTAGTTTTTTGAATCTGGTACCTGGAACTAGTTTTTTTAATCTGGTACCTGGAACTAGTTTTTTGAATCTGGTACCTGGTCCTAGTTTTTTGAATCTGGTACCTGGAACTAGTTTTTTGAATCTGGTACCTGGTCCTAGTTTTTTGAATCTGGTACCTGGAACTAGTTTTTTGAATCTGGTACCTGGTCCTAGTTTTTTGAATCTGGTACCTGGAACTAGTTTTTTGAATCTGGTACCTGGAACTAGTTTTTTGAATCTGGTACCTGGAACTAGTTTTTTGAATCTGGTACCTGGAACTAGTTTTTTTTAATCTGGTACCTGGTCCTAGTTTTTTGAATCTGGTACCTGGAACTAGTTTTTTGAATCTGGTACCTGGTCCTAGTTTTTTGAATCTGGTACCTGGAACTAGTTTTTTGAATCTGGTACCTGGAACTAGTTTTTTGAATCTGGTACCTGGAACTAGTTTTTTGAATCTGGTACCTGGAACTAGTTTTTTTAATCTGGTACCTGGTCCTAGTTTTTTGAATCTGGTACCTGGAACTAGTTTTTTGAATCTGGTACCTGGAACTAGTTTTTTGAATCTGGTACCTGGAACTAGTTTTTTGGTCTCACCTCTGCTGAGGTTCCAGGACTGGGGACCAGGTACTAAAGGTGACACTGTGTAAACACTGCAGACCTCTGATTGGTCAGACAGTTGTCTCTGAGCCTCGCCCTTTTACAAAAACACACGTGTTAGTGGACAGTAAATCTGTCAGTCCATTTATCCACATTCTTTCCTCCCTGTCCTCTGTCCATTCTTTCTTTCTTTCCTTTCCTCTGTCCATTCTTTCTTTCCTTTCCTCAGTCCATTCTTTCTTTCTTTCCTTTCCTCTGTCCATTCTTTCTTTCCTTCCTTTCCTCTGTGCATTCTTTCTTTCTTTCCTTCCTGTCCTCTGTCCATTCTTTCTTTCCTTTCCTCTGTCCATTCTTTCTTTCCTTCCTTTCCTCTGTCCATTCTTTCTTTCTTTCCTTTCCTCTATGCATTCTTTCTTTCCTTCCTGTCCTCTGTGCATTCTTTCTTTCCTCCTTTCCTCTGTCCATTCTTTCTTTCTTTCCTTTCCTCTGTCCATTCTTTCTTTCTTTCCTTTCCTCTGTCCATTCTTTCTTTCCTTCCTGTCCTCTGTGCATTCTTTCTTTCCTTCCTGTCCTCTGTCCATTCTTCTTTCCTTCCTGTCCTCTGTCCATTCTTTCTTTCCTTCCTGTCCTCTGTCCATTCTTTCTTTCCTTCCTGTCCTCTGTCCATTCTTTCTTTCCTTCCTGTCCTCTGTCCATTCTTTCTTTCCTTCCTGTCCTCTGTCCATTCTTTCTTTCTTCCTGTCCTCTGTCCATTCTTTCTTTCCTTCCTGTCCTCTGTCCATTCTTTCTTTCCTTCCTGTCCTCTGTCCATTCTTTCTTTCCTTCCTGTCCTCTGTCCATTCTTTCTTTCTTCCTGTCCTCTGTCCATTCTTTCTTTCCTTCCTGTCCTCTGTCCATTCTTTCCTTCCTGTCCTCTGTCCATTCGTTCTTTCCTTCCTGTCCTCTGTCCATTCTTTCTTTCCTTCCTGTCCTCTGTCCATTCTTTCTTTCCTTCCTGTCCTCTGTGCATTCTTTCTTTCCTTCCTGTCCTCTGTCCATTCTTTCTTTCCTTCCTTTCCTCTGTGCATTCTTTCTTTCTTTCCTTCCTTTCCTCTGTGCATTCTTTCCTTCCTTCTTTTCCTCTGTGCATTCTTTCTTTCCTTCCTTTCCCCTGTGCATTCTTTCTTTCCTTCCTGTCCTCTGTCCATTCTTTCTTTCCTTCCTGTCCTCTGTCCATTCTTTCTTTCCTTCCTGTCCTCTGTCCAGAGCGGACCTGTTTCTTTGCTGTTTTTTTCTTCCTCTTTTTTTCCTCCTGCCTTTTCCTCCTCTGCGTCTCGTCTGTTTTTGTCGGTGGATCTCCTGCTTGCTTTTCTCCTGAACAACTAAATGATGGAATTGATCAACTGGACACTCAGCGCAACTGACCAGATGTTTTCACCCAGGAACAGGGGCCTGGAGGAGCCCACCTGCCCTGACAGAAGGTCTGCAGTCTGGGATGGACGCTGGAACAGGTGGAGGTAGTCTGTGGGTGGAGGAGACTGAGGACATTCACCTGTTTGGACTTTGGAGAACAGGACTCCTAACTGGTCTGGGAGTTGTCCTGGTTTATCTCAGAGTTGGACAGACAGCACACAAACACACACACACACACACACACACACACCCCACTGCTGTCGACTCAAATTAAAGAACACTTTGGAGCGCTGAGGGACAACCTGAAGGTTTTCAGCAGATGGGGGCTCAGTCTTTGTGTTAGACCAGACTGGACCTGATTAGACCAGATTAGACCAGACTGGACCAGCTGAGGACTCACACAGAAGGTGGATTCCATCTGGACGGACCGTGGACGAGCTCCGACAAACCCCAGGACTGAGGGAAAAGGAGGAACTGTGCAGAATGGACCTGCTCTGAAGTGAGGAGTTACAGCTGAGGCCCAGGTCCAACTGCAATGAAGATCCAACCAAATGAAGAAGAAACCAAAGCAGTTCAGCCTTTAATTCTGTTTGTCCTGGAGCCGCTACAGCAGCTGGAGCCACTGTGGTCTAATCTGGTCCAGTCTGGTCTAATCTGGTCCAGTCTGGTCTAAGGACAGAAGTCTAGGTCTGTTTTTTTCAGACACAAACAGACTTTCAAGGACTCACCACATCCAAGTATTTACCCCCCCCCTCCCATCTCCGTCTGCCTCACAACATTCTTCTTGTCTTCCTGTCCCCCTCCCACAACTGAATCCATTGAAAAAGTTCCATCACGTGACCATGTGTACTGTGTTTACAATGTCTTATGTCTTCTGGATGTGCTTGCATTATCTGCACTGGAATTCTTTCGAAGGATTTGTGTTGGACGCATGTGCACGCAGCGACCAGCAGTGAGCGAGAGAGAGAGAGAGAGAGAGAGAGAGAGAGCTGCAAAACAGATGTACCCATGGGTACAAATAAAGTCACCTTGAACCTCATTTTTAATTTAAAATTGCAAAAAAATAAGAATATAAAAAAAGAGGGGGAATCTGAAGTTTGCAGTACACACGGTTTTCATGGAGCCTTAAATCTCCATCTAATCTCTGTTCCTCTGAGTCCAGTTTGGATAATGAACAGGAAATTCACCTGAACGGTAGAGCTGCAACTACTAAAGCTGTAAGCTGACTATTATAAGACAAATTAAATAAATCAATAAAATTACTTCAGCTTTCCATAGAAGCAATAAAAAGAAGGTTACCCTCGGTGGTGCAGCCATTCCAAACGGACATTTGGTACCAGGATAAGGCAGTGGCTTCTGTGGCTGCATAACAGAGGTGTGACTGAGCCAGCAGCTGCCAAAGCGCCCTCCACCAGATACAAACTCAAACATGGCCTCACCTCCGGCACACTTCAGATGACGTGGGTCAACAGAACAGAGCGTGACCCTAGAACGCAGCCACCGGCCCCACGCAACAAATCATCATCACCACAGCAAAACCAACTCAGCCGCTCCCTCACATGTGGGCTACAAATACCACAGGATCCTCAGCATTCTGCACCACGGATAAGCAGGTGTCGCAGATCAATAATTTATGCATGCAAGAGAAAGTTGTCAGATGAACAATGCCTCCAGACAGAGGCGCAACATACGGCCTGTTTACAGAGCTGTTTCACAAAAGGACGCCACTGATTAATCAGCACTAGACAGCCTTACTGAAGAGGACAGAAAAAACTGGTAAACTGGGAACATCATTTTGGAGGAGTGTATATTTATAACACAGCTAAAATGTGCTTATAGGTTTTATTTGTGTCTGTGT
Organism: Sphaeramia orbicularis; assembly: GCF_902148855.1. NCBI lineage: Eukaryota > Metazoa > Chordata > Actinopteri > Kurtiformes > Apogonidae > Sphaeramia > Sphaeramia orbicularis. Next base: position 57,054,190 of record NC_043963.1, read on the forward strand.
TCATATTAAATCAATCTGAATCCAAAGGAACTTTGTGTTGGTAAATGACAGTTGTTCAAATGGACAGGATTTCATTTCTGTTCAACATGTTGATGCTCATATGAACTATGTTTTCAGCTCCAAAATGAACCATTTCAGCACAATTAATGCTATATTTTCATGTCACAAATGGACAAGTTCTATTTGAACTGAACTGAGCTGAAAAACAAATCTTCTCTTCTTTTGGATTCCCCAGTTTTTCTTCCCAGATTCTCTCCTCCATATCACATATTTTATTTGTACAGGTTCAATCTGGAGTATGGTGCTGATCCATCCTGCTTCTGTTCCACCAATACATACATGAAGAATGGCACACAGCACTGTTTACATCAACACTTTTACAATAAGAAGCATTTTTAGACACAAAGAACAATTCTAGATTGTTCTTTCCTCTTTAGTCTGATGCTAAACTATCCAATAAATAATAGTGCTCCTAGTTTTTGCACAGGGATCATTAGTGTAAACGCTGACATGGCTGCAGAGCATCAGTATGATGGGATCCACAACAACCATGTCACATCCGTCCACTGACACATTTAGTGTTTTTGTGTCAGCTGGGATTGTTTTAGATCCACAATACCAACATTTATGAAGAAGAGCACAATTAGCAATAGGAAGTCTAGAAGTTTATTCCTAATAAAGTACTGGGACTGACCAGAGCATCATGGGTAATGTCACGTCCGTCCACCAGCAAAAGTTTTCACATCCACGTGCTATTCCAAATCCAATATTTATGAAAATAGAGCTTCCACTGTCAGAGAATATCAGTAGTCTGTGCACAAATGGATTAGCATTATTTACACACACTTCTATGACTGTAGGACAACTGTTTTGGACACAAATGGACACTCATTTGACCCCTGAGGACATTTTAGCCGATCAGGATCTTTAAAATGCTAACAGGCAGAGAGATACAGGGAGGCAGAGGGACTGTTTTTGTGAATTTAGCAGCAGTGTTAGTTCTGTTAGTGCTGTGGGACTGCCAACAACAGCGGCATCGCTTCACACAGGTTTGTTTGTTTCATGTCTGTGTGCAGTCCTGGACGGCCATCAGATGGATGTTCTGCACACCAAGCAGCCAGGATGTTAATGACTCCTGCTTTACTCTTATTTAGTCATTCCCTCTGGGATATGTGTACACAGGAATGGAACATTCCCTGTAAATTTACTTCACTGTGAATAAATGAGCAAAGAAGCTGCCGTCTAATACGTCTAGTATGGGTAACATGTTAGCAAACTGTTCAAAATATTAGAATATATCGAAATATTAGCATTCATTCAGACCTGTGTTTATAGATCCACAGTAGGATTCAATTTACAGTTTTCCTTCATGGACAAAATTCAGCAGTGGGTTGTGTCTGCTGTGTACAAGTACAAAGGTAGCCTACACTGTAAAAAAAAATCTGTAATTGAACAGAATTTTCACTGTTTATTTGACAGATTTTTCCTGTATTTTTCAGATACAGGAAAATATCAATGAAATGACAAAAACAGACTGTGATTTTACATGTCAAATGGAAAAGAACAGGAAAAAACTGGAACTGTGAATAATCAGAAAATTTCCATTTTTTTAAAGAATTTTTTTTCTTTTTTCACAGAAAAATACAGTTAAAATACATCTGCAAAAGTATTGTAATTTCACAAATGTTTCTTTTCTATTTATGAGATTAAACTGTTCATTTAAAGTTTAATACTGTAAAAAAAAAAAATAATAATAATAATAATAAAACCAGATAAAATGACTGACAATTAACAGTAACAGAAGTATTAGTTCTGTCAGTTGAACCAGACTTGTTTGTTCATTGACAAATATCTTGTGTAATTACAGGAGGTTTCACAACAAAACTGTTGAATAAATGTGTTTTTGTGAATGTATAACATGTATAAGCACTGATAAACTGTCCAAATACAGTTTTTATCTGTGGATTGGACAACTGAGTCTGACTGAAAATTATTTATATATATATTTATAGGAAATGGGATTGTTTTAGTACATGTAAATATTCTTTATTAAACATTAAAAGTAAAAAAAAAAAAAAAAAAAAAAAAGCAAAATCTCATGTAAAGTTAGGGCAAACAACTGTATTTGAATTATGGAAAATGACCATATTTTTTTTACACAAATTACAAGTTACACAAATGTCCACTCAGCTGGACACCATGCGTTTAATTTTTGAAGCAAAGAAACATTAGGCCTGTAACGGTACACGTACCGAACCGAACAGTTTCGGTACACACCTGTTCGGTTCGGTACACAGCTGTACCGAAACGGCACAGTCTGTTGAGAAAAAGAAAAAGGAACGAAAGACATTGTTTGATGCGGAACTTTAAATACGCGCAAGTTTCACACGGACATATTTAAGGACGCATACATTGACCTGAAATACGAAATAGCAGCTGATATAAGGTAAAAAAAAAAAAAAAAAAAAAAAAAAAAAAATATATATATATATATATATATGATGAGAACCTGGAAGGAAGAGATTGAAGACCCTCCACCATCAGTACAGTCCAGTTTGGATCACTTCAGGTCCCGGTGAAAGACAACAACGAGGAAAGAGACGGAGATAAGACGAACGCTGTGTGGCCCCTGGGAACTACGGTAGTTCTAAAACACACTAGTCTGTCTGTCTGTCTGTCTGTCTGTCTGTCTGTCTGTCTGTCTCTCTCTCACGCACGCTGTATACCAGAGGAATAGAACTCGGAGTTGGACGTTGAAAGTATATAAAAATGAAGTTTCACTTTCGTTTCACGCCAGTGTTAGTTACGTTAGTTATGGACCGGACCGCACCCCCCCGGCTCCGACCAAAAACAAACAAACAAACAAACAAACCATCCCCCAGACAAATCGCACCTTGCGTGTGCGCACACACACGCGCACATACGAGTACACAAAGTGTCCTAAACAGTTTGTTCTCTGTCCTAAAATAAATAATTTGGTTCAGTTTGTTGTCAGTGTTGCTCTTCAGTTTGTTCAAACAGAATACCAGTTTACCCTCCTGTTGATGTTCAACTACATGCAGAATTTTTTGGTTGATATTTTTATGCAGACTGTGAACTGACAGAACTGTGATTAGATTTTTGTTGTTTGTTCAAAACTACCTTTCAGGGAAAAGTGTTATACTAATGTTTAAAATACATTTAGTAATATTAATAATTTATTTTATTTTCTATTTGATTTATAGCAGCAGAATTATATTACTCCTGTTTTTCTATATTCTATTGTGTCCAAAAATTGGGGGAAAAATGTTCAAAAATTCAAATGTATGAAATACATTTTGAGGGGTTTTCTTTCTTCCTGTACCGAACCGAAAAAAAAAACGAACCGTGGCTTTGAAAACCGAAAACGTACCGAACCGAAAATTTTGTGTACCGTTACAGGCCTAAGAAACATGTGTTTAAAAGTCATCATCAGAAAGTGATAAACTGTGAAAATTCATTCATTTTCTGAACCTGCTTTATCCTCACTAGGGTCACGGGGGTCGCTTGGAGCCTATCCTAGCTACATAGGGGCGAAGGCGGGGTTCACCCTCAACTCAATTCATGAAGATACTACCCTCTAGAGACCCAGGAAATTGACAGTTTTAGCTTTTTTACATTAAAAATAGTCTTGATTGGAAACTGCATAATGCAATAGTTTTTTCCACATGCATTTTAAAAATTATTTTTATTTATTGTTTTTTTTTTTTTAATGGAATGTCCTTTGCAATGGACAGTATTTTTTAAGTCAAACTGTCAAACTTTTGTCCCCTACAGAGGACAAAATGCATTACTGTATTATTATGTACTATATTAAAGAGTCTAATAACAACTAATGATTGATTTACACTAAAACATGTTAGTGCAGATGAGGTTTATCAAGAACAGCATAGATACAGTAATTGTATGAGTTGTGTTTGGGCTGGTGCATAAGAGAACAGCTGCAGAATAACTGTGCACTGCAGTGACCAGTGTGCATGAAGGGTTCAACACCTTCAACAGTTTCAACTAAACTACTTCAAACAGCTCTTCCATCTTGGGTTTGGTTTTTCCTAATGTTTCCATCCAGAGGGCCAACGTGCTGTTTAACATCTTCCATCTTTACGGGTTGCTTCTGCTGCCTGTCACTACCGCATCAACTGCCCATTTGTGCATGTGCAATGGGACCTCTACTCGGACGAACTGCCCAAATGCACTGCCAGACACGTTCAGACTGTACATGCAGACACTGAACCAAAAGACAAATGCAACACTTTGGTTTTGCTCCCATTCTTCATGAGCTGAACTCAAAGATCTAAAACTTTTTCTGTGTTCACACCAGGTTTATTTCTGTCAAACCTTGTTCCTAAATGTGTCTAAATGTGTGTTGGTGAACACTTGTCCTTTGATAATCCCTCCTCCTCACAGCTGTGGCAGATCCAGATGCTGATTGGACAGCAGGATTATTGCACAGGCGGGCCTTAGGCTGGACACTATAAAAGGAAGGCCACTCTAAAATGGGCACTTTTATCTCACAGCACAATGCCACAGATGGAATATGTACTGGTCATGTGACTTCAGGACTGTCCAGCAGAGCTTCTGCCTGTGAACTGAATGTTCATTTCTGGACCATCAGCCATCTGCAAAGGGCTTTCAGAGAATTCACGAAGAAGACTGTGGGAGGACAATGGGGGGCACACCAAATACTGACTGGTCTTATCTGACCCCCCTGGAGCAGCCACTACAGGAAAAGTACACATTTTAGAGTGGCCTTCCTTTCATTGTGTCCAGCCTAAGGCCCGCCTGTGCAATAATCCTGCTGTCCAATCAGCATTTATATCTTTGTTCAGTGTAGATATAAAAATCTGAAGAGGCAAAAAGAATAAACTATAACCGAATATAAAATGTATACATTAATCTCTTCACAACAGCAGTGGCAGTGCAGTACAGTAACAGGAGGTGAGCAGGTGAATAATGGAACAGAACAGCAGCACATATGGCAGTAGTGTGATGACTGAAAACATATGTATGCCCATTATGAGTGTGTTTGTGTGTGTGTTCACAAGGACACATTATGACCTTCATAAAACATAATTAAACTGTCAGTGGTGTCTATGATTTAATGGGTGTTTTTGGTGCAAAGTTAATTGCTCCTTTTGGGTAAAACAGCAGTGAACTTTAACCTTTTAACTTTGAAGAGGGCACTAATTTTCAGAGGAAATCCTTCCAAGAACATCAGCTGGGAATTTCCACCACAGTTCAGAATACACATTGTCTTTGCAGATTAATTCTGTGTGTGAAGTAAAGCAGATGTTTGGGGAATTAAGAGGAGATCAAACAGACTGCAAAGAACAACCACTGTCTTCTAATGCACTGTTAGTCAACGGGGGGCGGGGCACCATCGGGGAGGAGGGGGGTTGGCTCATGATGATGTAAAGGGCCGTTCGTTGAAAAAAGGTTAAAAAACACTCCATGCGTTTCCATGACAACTGTTCTTCCTGGTTTAATCTGATCACAGGTTGGATCCTATTTCAGATGTCCATGTAAACACCTTATTCCAGTTGAAACAGAACAGTTCAGATTAAATTTAAACCTGACTAAAGTCAGTGGTTTAATCCTCTTTTAACTGCGCTCTAAATTCTTCCTGGACATGTAAAGCCTTTATTCCGTTTGGACTTTATTCCTTCCATTCTGCACATGCTCAGTGTCTTGTCCTGTGGCGATGACGCACACATTCTGCGCTGGTGGAAGAATCTGCACTGCAGTCTAGTCTTCCCAAAGCGTTCCAGTGGAATATTCTGATGGGATCTACCAGCCTGGAAAACCCTGAAGGAACAGTTCAACACTGGCTTTGGATTCATTCATTTGTCCTGAACTAATGAGTTCCACAAGTGGGACAAACAGTTTGAACTGCAGCCCTAACGTTAGCTTAGCTTAGCCTAGCTTAGCATAACGGCTTCATTCCTCTGCTCAGACGTAGCCAGGCTTTTAGAGGTGATTTGTAGTATTTTAGGAGTGATTTGGGTCAGTTCAGTTCTCCTAATCATTCCTTTAGTCCGCTGGGGTCAATATGATCACAATATATAATTCATGTCTTTTGCAGGGTCGTGAATCTGCAAGGTGACCTTTGCAGATGTAGTTTTTACTTGTAGACCCTGGTGAAATGTTTTTTCAAGTGATTTCTGTCATTAAAGCACATCCTAACACCCCAGACATGTGTCACAACGCACTGACATTTAAGCACACGCTGCGTTACTGATCTCTTTTTCTTGTAAATCACACAGGCTGACGCAAAGTAGAAAAGACATATTAATGGACATTATATTATTCATTCATTCACTCATTCATTATCCGATCTGCTCAATCCTTGCGAGGGTTATGGGGATGCTGGAGCCTATCTGTGCTAAAAAAGGAGACAAACTGTCCCCAGGTCGTCCCACATGTACACACACACACACACACAACCACACACTCACATCCACACCTACAGTGGATCTAGAGCAGGGCTGTCACACTCCTGTTCGTTCAGTTCCACATTCAGCTCAATCTGATCCAAGCAGTCAAATAATAACAGAAGAATGCAGAAATAATGTCAACTGCACACTTTTCTCTGTGTTTTAGAGTGAAAAAAGTCCAGTTACATAATGAACAGGTTCACATCTACAAACTATCCTATCAAAAGATGTGAATAACATGAACAAACTGACAAAATCAGTGTAATTTGAACACTATTGTGTTTGTTTTCTAGGAAGTTCCTGTGCTTTTTGGGG
>NC_043963.1:57068456-57103456 GCF_902148855.1 Sphaeramia orbicularis
TGTTTTCTTCTGTTTTGTCTTCCTGTTTTTTTCCTGTTTTCTTCCTATTTTCTTCTGTTTTGTCTTCCTGTTTTCTTCCTGTTTTCTTCTGTTTTGTCTTCCTGTTTTCTTCCTGTTTTCTTCTGTTTTCTTCCTGTTTTCTTCCTGTTTTCTTCCTGTTTTCTTCTGTTTTCTTCTGTTTTGTCTTCCTGTTTTCTTCCTGTTTTCTTCCTGTTTTCTTCTGTTTTGTCTTCCTGTTTTTCTTCTGTTTCTTCTGTTTTTCTTCCTGTTTTTCTCCGTTGTTTTCTTTTTCTGTTTTGTCTTCTTGTTTTCTTCCTGTTTTCTTCTGTTTTCTTCTGTTTTGTCTTCCTGTTTTCTTCCTGTTTTCTTCTGTTTTGTCTTCCTGTTTTCTTCCTGTTTTCTTCTGTTTTGTCTTCCTGTTTTCTTCTGTTTTCTTCTGTTTTGTCTTCCTGTTTTCTTCCTGTTTTCTTCTGTTTTGTCTTCCTGTTTTCTTCCTGTTTTCTTCTGTTTCTTCCTGTTTTTCTTCTGTTTCTTACTGTTTTCATTCTGTCTTTTCTTTGTTTTGTCTTCCTGTTTTTGTTCACTGTTTTATTTATGTTTTTCTTCTGTTTTGTCTTCCTGTTTTCTTCCTGTTTTCTTCTGTTTTGTCTTCCTGTTTTCTTCCTGTTTTCTTCTTATTTTCTTCTGTTTTGTCTTCCTGTTTTCTTCCTGTTTTCTTCTGTTTTGTCTTCCTGTTTTCTTCCTGTTTTCTTCCTGTTTTCTTCTGTTTTGTCTTCCTGTTTTCTTCTGTTTTGTCTTCCTGTTTTCTTCCTGTTTTCTTCTGTTTTGTCTTCCTGTTTTCTTCTGTTTTGTCTTCCTGTTTTCTTCTGTTTTGTCTTCCTGTTGTCCGTTTCCATGCCTGCGGTAACGTGGGTTTCAGCTCATTATCTGGGCTGATCCTCTCAGATCTTCATGGCTGACATGACACAGGACTGTCCGTCAGGGATGGAAACCTGTCATGAGGCTGGTTGTTCACATGACCACCGCTCTGCACTAGTTCCAGAGGAGCCAAATATGGAGCAGATCTTCCATTTGACTGGTATTTTCTACTCCATTCCTGTGGATGTGGGATGCATGTGCCGTCTCCTCTGCTGTCAACACGACTTCTCATTGATCTGGAATCAACGGGTAGGATCACTCTGACAATCTGCTGTCTGATTGTCTTCTACGAATGAGTTCTTCAAAGGTTCAGAGGTTCCACATGAAAATAAACATGCATCAAAGACAAAAGTCTGCAGTCCTCTAAATAAGCTGCAGTAGAAGTAAGCTCCAAGAATGTTCAGCTCCTCTGCATTAATTATCCTGTAATGAAATACAAGCTGATGCATTTGACACACAGAAAGCTCAAGTAGAATGGACAAAGGCCTATAGTAAAATGAGACATGTTACCTGGATATGGATACATGAGTATATGGCACCCTCCCATTCTTCCAAATCACACATTGGATTTGTTTTTTCTGTTTTGTTTTGTTTTTGGTATTTTTTTTTTTTTTTGGGGGGGGGGGGGGCTTTGCAAAATAATATTTAAGGGCAGAAATTGCCTTGTGCTAATTTTTGCATTTGTCAAATATAGTTGCAGCTTTGTTTGGAACAGTCCAATACAAATAAACTCAAGCAGACTGAGACAAGACGTGTCCAAGTTACATTAGAAAGTGCACAATTATCTGTCAACTATGACAATGAAGTTAGTTTTTTTTAAAACAAAGAATCTTGGTAACAGATTTTATATATATATATATATATATATATATATATATATATATATATATATATATATATATATATACATATGGATGTATATATATATATATATGTACACACACACGTGTGTGTGTGTGTGTATATATATGTATATATATATATATATATATATATATATATATATATATATATATATTTATATATATATATATATATATAATTTCACAGTATTCCTTACTCTTCTGGCCCAATGTTTTACACTGTTAAAATAGAGACCACCTATGCCTCTAAACCCACTAAACCCACTAAACCCACTAAACCCACTCCCTTTAGATTACAGATGTTCTCTTTTAAGGCACACACACATTTATTAGTTTTACTGGATAAAGCTCCACCTTAAAATGGTATGAAATCTGGACAACCTATTTTTAATACTGATTTAATCCACGATTACTGACACAACTGTTTTACTAACACACTGACTGCACCACCTTCACCTTAGCCACAGAGACCTTTTATGTGACATTAGGTGTATATGTATTATTCTTATGTATATGTATTATTCTTATGTATATGTATTATCCTTATGTATATGTATTATTCTTATGTATATGTATTATTCTTATGTATATGTATTATTCTTATGTATATGTATTATCCTTATGTATATGTATTATTCTTATGTATATGTATTATTCTTATGTATATGTATTATTCTTATGTATATGTATTATTCTTATGTATATGTATTATTCTTATGTATATGTATGATTCTTATTTGTGCACAGTGGTGTGCTTCATATGTTTCCTGTAGAGCCGCTCTGCTGCTTCTTTTATAGTTGTAGGTTTTCGGTTGCCAGCTCCAATCAGCCAGCTGGACTTAATATTGTTTCATTCTGTATGTTTTCCCTCTTCTTTATTTATTTGTTGGTCAGTTTGTTTGTGTGTCTGTTTGTCTGTATGCACTCTAGCGGACACATTTCAAACATTATTGATATGAAACCATGACCAAATGTTTGTCCAGATTCTCTGGTCCACCTGTTTAGTTGTTGCCAGTATTAGGCCAAAGTACAGCTGAGATAAAGGCCAAAGTTAAAAAATAACTTCCACCAAAATCATCATATCGACTTCAAACCAAAGCCAAATGGTGCATTCTTCCATCCTGCGTCTGATGGTATGGTATCATGACATCATAAGGGCCACGCCCTCGTTAGCGCCCTGGGCTAACATATGAGGGGGTCAGTAAACTCAGTTTTCTGAAATTTCAAATGGCTGTAATGTCACCAATATTCAGCTGAGCAAACCAAAATGTAACATGCAACATCTCTGTGCAGTCCCTTCTCAAATGCAAAATGTCGCAACTCTAGGTTGCATGACTTCTGGTTGCTATGGTAACGTATGTAAAAATTTGTTTATCATTAATAACTTCTGTTCTGTTTGTCGTAGTGTTTTCAAACTAATGACAAATTATTGGAAATTCAAGTCTCTATCCATTACCTGCCTCATTTGTCACACATGTTTATATAGATTCTGAGTTTTTTTCCATCTGAAGCGACAGGGGCTCAAGCGTCTAATTTGCATATTCAGAAAATGACTTCTATCCTGAAAAGACTGATATCGACTAACTTTGTATTATCGACTTATAGGAAGTCAGATATGGTCTTTCATTTGGTACCAATTTTGTTGATCTTCAAAGGTCAAACTCAAGGTCATGATTTTCAAAATGCCCAGTTTTTGAGTATCAGATTATAAAGCATGGAAATATCAGCCAAACTTGTCTTTCAAAGGTCTGCTGTAAGCGCACGGCCTAGGGCAGTTTCAGTTCGTATGTCTGTTTGTTTGTATGCGCACTAGCGGACACATTTCAAGCAATATTGATATCAAACCATGACCAAATGGTTTTCAATGGTCTCTAGTTGACTTCATTTGTTTTTGGCAGTAGTAGGCCAAAGTACAGCTCAGATATAGGCCAAAGTTGGGCTCAAGCGCCTAATTGGCATATTCAGAAAATGACATATCCTGAAAACTAAGACGGATATACAGGGTGGGGAAGCAAAATGTACAATATTTTAGGGCAGGGATTGACAGACAGTGTATGACAAATTAGTTTATTGAAAGTCATGAGAATTTAAATCTTCAAATCCTATTTTACTGCATTTCTAACGCTCTTACTGTCTACCTCAAGTTCAATTGCCATTTTTCTTATGGATTTGGTTGGATCCTTTAGGGTTTTGGATTTGAGAGCTTTAATAAAAGCTTTGCTACGTTTTTTGTTGCTTCCTCCACTTCCAGACTTTCTGGTAATAGTTTTGCTCATAGTCATTCTCTTCTTTCCATTATAAACAGTCTTTATGGACACTCCAACTATTTTGGAAATCTCCTTTGGTGTGACGAGTGCATTCAGCAAATCACACACTCTTTGACGTTTGCTTTCCTGATTACTCATATGGGCAAAAGTTTGTGAAAAGGTATGGATAATAGTGTTAGGTATGATCATGACATCAGTATATGTTTGGGTTCAAAACAACTGACGTAGTGTCTGCTGAGAAAAAACAACTAAATGTTCAGTGTACATTTGGCTTCCCCACCCTGTACACTAACTTTGTATTACTGACTTATAGGAAGTCAGATATGACCTTTCATTTGGTTCCAGTTTTGTTGACCTTGGATGACCTAGAAAGATCAAACTAAAGGTCATGATTTTCACAATAACCAATATTTGACCGTAATTCCCTCAGTTTTGCAGAGAAAAATGACTAGTATCAGGTTACAGAGTGTGAAAAAGGATTCTGGCAATCATACTGTCTATGGCAGTTTTATTTAGTTACTTAGTTACTTACTTAGTCAGTTACTTAGTCTTTGTCTCAGTGCATATATGCCATGCCGTGCTCTGTACTTTGGCTGTTAATGGGTTAAATATCAGTTCTACTTGTCTGCTGACCTATCACTGAAAGTCCAAAATGGTTAAGGTGCTGACACCCAAAAGTGACAGAGAAAACTCACACAGTTCTCATCTTAACACCATCATAAACTCCTTCAGATGCCAGTTGAACAGTAGTTCAAATATCCTTCCTACAGTTTCATAGACCCTCTCCACAGCCTGGTCACTGCTGGTCTGCTCTGTCCACATGAACAGCATCATTATGGACTCCAGTGTGCAGCTTCTGCTCTATTCTCTGTTCAATATGGAGTTAAACTGCAGTTTCAGCTTCAGTCAGACGTGCTGTATGTTCAGCTGTGAGCAGGATATTTAATAAGGACATTCAATGTGAGGCCTCTTTAAAGCTCACAGTGCAGGAGTTATTTTTGGAAGGATATCGCACAACCGCCATGCTTAATTGGTACAGATCAGGGGAAAAAAAGACTTTGTAAGAAATCCAGCAGCATCCACTGATAAAACCCTCCAAATCTGAGAAAAAGGAGAGAAAAAAAATCACAGGGGGTTGGTGGAAGTTTATTTTAAAAATTCCTCATCTCTTCACTGAAAATATGCGTATTTAGGAGACCCTCAAATGTATTTTCTTTTACTAAGTGAAGCTTTTCCCCTATAATAAGCTGATTTACACTGTAAAAAGTATAAAATGTAGTGATGTTTCCAGGACTGTAACAGTCAAAGCCATCTCCTTCCTCATGTGTTTGTAATGAAAGGCACAGGGGACTGCTGGACACCATATTTACTACGACTTCTGACTTATACAAAAAACTTGGAAACAAAAATGCGGCCCAGACCGTTGGAAATAGACCCAAACATGTTATAACAAAAATGTGCAGTCTGGTCTCGAAAGCTGTGCTATGTATATGGCTTGACATTCCGATGCACGGATTTTGTTAAAATTGCGAAAAACCAGTCAAATTTCTCCATCCAAAATGAATTGGGCCATTTTCAAGTGGCTACCATTCCCAAACAATTCGTGCTAAAATTATTTGGTTAACACAGAAACGTTTGGCTTGGCCCAGAGATTATCTGTGTGGTCACGTGGTAATGATATCACTTATGGTTTTCGCACAAAAATGCGAAGAAAAAAAAAAAACCCTTTCATTTTCAATGGGAGCAACAAAGAAGTTGTCTGTTTTCTGACCACTACTGCTTTGCCATACTTTCACCTGCAGACTTCATTTAAACTTTAAAACGCAGCCATTTTTGTCATCTCTCCAAAAATGTCTGGGGTATGAGGATGGGGTTTACGGTTTTCAATAGATGAGTCTTCAAAAACCCCTGGGTTTAGTGAAAATCTGATCTGCTAGAGTGGGTGATGTCATCACCTAGAGTGGAGAAGCAGCCAAAATTCACCTGAACATTTTCTGAACAACTCGCCTTCCCGGCCAAACGATAAATAGGAGGTGAATGATCTTTTCCAAAAATGTAGCCACGGTTCCTGGGCTTCAAATGAACCCATGTTTGAAGACCTAGCTCTTTTTAAAGTGAAATGGCAGGCAGTAGTTTAGGGGCAGGTCCCTTCTCAGCTCCTATTCAAAGCAGTACAAATCAGTGTTAAACGGATCGCTGTGCTCCTGCTGAGATGACTGTTTTTACACTGCTGTAACTCCGTCATTTCTCACAGTACGGACAAAAAAAACACATCTGTGTGTTCCCCAGGTCTGTCTGCTGCTCATGATCATGTTACTTTTCAACTATCATTTACAGTTTTCCCGTAATTAGCAGCTGTTCGGGACCTTTTTCACAGTGTTTCAGTGTTTGTGTCCTCAGTGCCTGCAGTGCTCGTTGTCATGGTAACGGCACATGTGGTCTTTGTGGCACAGCTGCAGACAATTAAGATAATTAAGGCTCCACAAAAAACCATACACTAATACAAACTTATTTTCCAAACTTTTTTTGCCTTATGTCTTGTCCTGCTTCCTCAGATCATCAGATGCATCGCTCCGAACCAGTTGACAAAGGTGATAAGGGCTTTGGAGGCGGGGTCAAGGTCAGTAACATTTAAAACGATGCAAAGTGCCCACAGTGCTGAACAAAGATACAAATAAAAAATACAAGCTCTGATAATGATATGATCTGATCTGATGACTGCAGTAATCCAGTTGAGATGAGATAAACACATGGACAACATGGTGGAAGTGGCTTCAGGAGGTACAGCTTCACCTGAGCTGAAACACACAGCTGGAAGACACTGGTCTTAAAAACAGAAGAAATCTGTTTAGCAGATTTAAAAGAACTAACAAAGACGACACCTGGACACCAGCTATGTCAAACACTTTACAAACCAATGTGTGCCAATTATCCATTATTAATAGGCAATGAGGAAAACACTGTCAGTTCAAAGGAAGGACCCATTACCGGTATAACGGTAAACGGCGGTAAAATTTCAGATGGTTAGTATTACCGTTTAAATTCTAATTCTCATGATAACGGTGTTTGATTACCACACTTTTCCGGAGAAAACGCCGATGTAAAGATCTGCTTTTATGTCAAATATTTGAGTATAGTTTGAATTTATTACAATTTTAATTTTCTATACCTAATATTTGAACCAATATTCACTTTTAAAGTCTGTGAAAAGGTTCGTTAAGTATCTGTGTGTTATTTATGTAATAAATTATATACATTTTTCAAATTGGATTTTATTTTTTGTGTGTTTTTTTGTCCTTTTGTGTTTTTATAGTAGGTTAAAGTGAAAAAAATAATAGAAAGATGATCTAGATGAAGTTGTGCTGAAAAACAGATCCAAACATGGGTATAGTAAACATTTGTTTCTATAGTATATAAAGGCCAAATCAAAAGGACTGAAAAACAGACAGAATAGGCTCAGACCACTAAGGGTTAATATGTGAATGTTTCTGACACAGAAGGGACAGTGGGACTGTTATTTTATTTGGTTTTTGTTGTTGTTTTTTAATACAACTTGGTTAAATTCTTTCAGTGTGTGTATCAGTACTTTTTGAACATTTTGAGCACAATTTCAACAATACCGTGATAATAATGAGAACTGTGATAACTGTGGTCACAATAACCGTGATATGAAACTTTCATATGGTTCCATCCCTGGTCAGTTCATATGAGTATGAGTAAATGACTGTTCTTCATCATCATCATCTACAGTCACTAATCACATTAAAGTGGATTCTGTTGCTGTTTTTGTCTTAAATGCCAACACTTGAAGTCCTGTTTCCTTCCTGTATGGTGCTGCGCAGACCATACCTCCTGCTGTGCAAAATGTTCATATGACTGTTAATGTGCTGTGTTAGCCAAGTTTTAAAACTTATGGTAACATCAAACAGGTTTGATTTTTGTCAGAACAGCAAGGTGGAAAAACACACATTTAAAAAAAGACCTTAGACTGAGTGAAACAACTGCCCGACACCAAATGATGAAGATGACAGAGCCTCGACTCATGACTTCATCAACAATGAGCCCGCTTACATCCACACTAATACTCCGATCATTATCCAAGTTCCGGAGTTTATTGACGATTATTCAAGCGGTAAGACGTATCTTACATTGAATGGAAGTTGTATGTGTGACTTTGACTGGTTCTAAAATGTCGGATGGACATCATACATCATGAACCAATGTGAAGAAGAAAAAATGTGATGTTACAAGTTGTTTTGCTTGAAGAACCTTTTCTTTTTGCAGATGAATCCTTCTTTGTACTGAACAGTCAGAGCTCACACCTGTCTGTGCTGAACTCTGAGAAAAGGTCAGATTCAACCTAAAAGATCTAATTTTACAGCTTTAGAAAATAGCTGTGGTGAAGAGAGTCCAGCAGAAAACCAGATTATGAACTAAGGGGGTTTTTGTGGTCCAGACATGCTAGCCTAACAGTGCAGGTGTTAAGCAAGAGCTGTGCACATGCAAAAGCATGAGCTGTCCTTAGAATTAGTTTATGGAGTGACTGACATGTTCTGCCCAGTAACGACCATTAAACAATAATAAGAATACGACGAATGATGTCATTGAATAATGGGAGTGTCCAGAGTCACTAAAGACTAGAAAAGGTAATAAAGGAAACTCTTGTTTTGGTTTTACTTTTTCTTTTTCACTCTGTGACTAAATGTGTGTTTGATGCTAGATTCTTTTTGTAACTTTTTCTATTTTTGTCTGAAGCAATAAATCCAGCTATTGTTGTAACTTTTTCAAACCTCAAACCTTCTTTTTTGGTGAATTCTTCATTTCTCCTGGTTTGGTCCGTCCATCCCAAACAGAACTGCTGAGTTAATTTAAATTACGTGACCCCCCCCCCCCCCCCCCCACTAAGCAGCCTAAATGGAGTAGTCCAGAGCCACCGTTGGTCTAAAAATCTGTAGAACATGGAGGCTTTTGTCCAAGATAAGCGGAGGTTTTTTGGTTCCGAGGTGGTTTAAAGTTAAAAGAAACTGGGGCAGTAGTTCATTAACTGAAATTAATTGTGGTTTTTGAGATTTCCTGTTTGCTGCGTGTTTACAAAGTGATCATCTAAACAGTATCAACAAATCAAATCTGATCTGCTTCATCAGATAACAGTGGTAATCTGATTGTGAGAATTCAGATTAACTAATACTCTGATGCCTTTCTGCATGTATACAGGTTAATCTGATTTCTGTAGTTTGTTTTCATCAGTGCATGAGTACAAATAATTCAAATCATAGAAAACATGTGGTCAAAAATCAGCAAAAGACAAGAACAGGAAGTTTGATTCTGTCACTATGTACGTACGTATTCTGAAAGAAATCCAGTAATGGACTGGAGTGTCTAAACCAGGGGTTATCGATTATCACATTTTTTAACCCATGAAGACCCAAACATCCACTGTTGACCAAACACATCTATTGATCTAAACTGCAGATCTATTAATCCTATCAAGTCATGTCAATAATTGGTGTAAAATACAGTTCTTCATCTTTTCATGGTCATCAGATATGACCATATTTGGACGTTCAGAGGCTCCGTAGTTACCATGGAAACACCGTCATCTTCTCCAACATTGATTCTCCAGTCAAACCCATGGAGTTGGATCAGTGACAGTGGATGGACACACTGGGTTCATGTTCAGTTAATGGTATAATTTACTGAAAAAGTCACTATTTCTTCAGGTTTTTTTCTGTTTTGATAGAATAACCTTTGACTTTACTCTGCGCTTTTATGAACATCTACATGAAATAAATAAATCAAATAAACAGGAAAATACACAATTTCCACTGGAAAAAATGCAAAAGGAGGATGATATTACAATAAATGGTGATAAATCATTTAGGAAAGGTTAAATAGAGAGAAAAATTAATTTGGTAACTGCCACAAAAGTCAGACTGGGTCTTTATGGGTTAAGTGCTTGTAAACACATCAGATCTAATCATGTTTATGTTTATGCATTTGGCAGACGCTTTTTTCCAAAGCGACTTACAGGGGAAAACCAATCAAATCACTCAATCAATCAAATGTTATTTATATAGCGCCAGATCACAACAAAAAAGTTCTCTCATGACACTTTATATATAGAGTTGGACAAAACCAGACTGAAGCCAATTTACAGAAACCAACAGAATCCTCCAGGAGCAAACACTAGTGAGTGTTTGCTCACTAGAGACAGAGGAAGGAAAAGCTTCCCTTTAACAGCAGAAACCTGGAGCAGAACCAGACTCCTGATTATTACAATTATCTGATTTGTCCCACTATTGGATTTATATGCTCATGTAAACAGGCTCAGTGAAAACTTACCTGTGACATTGAAATTATTTGATGAGTTGTCTGGAGTGTGCCCACTTCTAAGTTTTACGACACTGCAGATAGTTTTATATTTTAAAATGTATTGAACTTTTATAGGTTTATTTTATGTTTTGAATATATTCTGTTTTCATTATAAAACACATTACTACAATGAATTGAAAGGTGTTATATGATAAAATGTTCTGTTATTTTTTAATATATCGGCTCAAATGTGCTCAGAGCTCTTCTTTGTGTCTGTGTTCATATTAAATCAGTCTCAGTGAATCCAAAGGAACTTTGTGTTGGTAAATGACAGTTGTTCAAATGGACAGGATTTCAGTTCTGTTCAACATGTTGATGCTCATATGAACTATGTTTTCAGCTCCAAAATGAACCATTTCAGCACAATTAATGCTATATTTTCATGTCACAAATGGACAAGTTCTATTTGAACTGAACTGAGCTGAAAAACAAATCTTCTCTTCTTTTGGATTCCCCAGTTTTTCTTCCCAGATTCTCTCCTCCATATCACATGTTTTATTTGTACAGGTTCAATCTGGAGTATGGTGCTGATCCATCCTGCTTCTGTTCCACCAATACATACATGAAGAATGGCACACAGCACTGTTTACATCAACACTTTTACAATAAGAAGCATTTTTAGACACAAAGAGCAATTCTAGATTGTTCTTTCCTCTTTAGTCTGATGCTAAACTATCCAATAAATAATAGTGCTCCTAGTTTTTGCACAGGGATCATTAGTGTAAACGCTGACATGGCTGCAGAGCATCAGTATGATGGGATCCACAACAACCATGTCACATCCGTCCACTGACACATTTAGTGTTTTTGTGTCAGCTGGGATTGTTTTAGATCCACAATACCAACATTTAGGAAGAAGAGCACAATTAGCAATAGGAAGTCTATAAGTTTATTCCTAATAAAGTACTGGGACTGACCAGAGCATCATGGGTAATGTCACGTCCGTCCACCAGCAAAAGTTTTCACATCCACGTGCTATTCCAAATCCAATATTTATGAAAATAGAGCTTCCACTGTCAGAGAATATCAGTAGTCTGTGCACAAATGGATTAGCATTATTTACACACACTTCTATGACTGTAGGACAACTGTTTTTTTTGTTTTTTTGACATAAATGGACACTCATTTGACCCCTGAAGGACATTTTAGCTGATATATTGCTTTCTGCATAAGGTACAAATTATTTCGACACATCAGAGTGAATTTTATTCGTAAGGCTTTGGCTTGAGATGCATCATGACTGTGTGTTCTGTTTGGACTCTACGGCCCAGAATCCAACCAGCGTCTGTGAGCAGCAGTGCCTCCAGTATGCACAGGTCAACAGTGGAATGGTGTTCAGATCAATCGGCTGTAATGGGCAGCCACAGCCTGCGTGCTGCTCTTTGAGTTTGTGCCTTTACTGTGCTCAGAGCCCATGGAGCGCTCTAATCATGCACAGAGCAGGTGGTGCCACTGAGATAACAGAGCAGAGGACGGACGGACGAGCGCAGCCGCCAACAGCCTCAGAGGACAACACCTCATATAAGCTTACAACTTCATTAATATGTGCTCCAGAAGTTATTAGATGTGCTGATGTTTACCGTGAGCGGGGGATGAAGGTGATCTCCTGTGACGTGACCCCTCCTCCTGCTGCTTGGTCCTGGCTGATGTCTTTGGGCTGGTGGCTTTCCTTTCCAAACCAGGAGAAAGACGGAACCTGATCGTATCCTTTGCCTCCGAAACCTTAAGAAACAAAGATTTATTACATACAAATCTAATGTCATGAACCCTTTCATGCACAGTGGTCACTCCAGTGGTCACTCCAGTGGACAGTTCTTCTCCAGCTGTTCCCTTGTATGTTCATGGGTTCAGTTGTTTTAGTTCCATGTCCTCCTCAGACCCAGCAGTGCATTTTGTCCTCTGTGGGGGACTAAAGTTGGACAGCTTCACTAAAAAAAATGCTGTTCATTGCAAAGGACATGCCATTAAAAAATAAATGAATGAAAATAATTTTAAAAATGTATCTGCAAAAACTGTCGCATTATGCAGTTTCCAATCAAGATGACTGTTTAATGTAAAAAAAAAAAAAAAAAAAAAAAAAAAAGCTAAAGCTTTCACTTTCCTGGGTCTCAGGAGGATATCAGCCAACACAGTGGACGCTCATGCATCATCTGCACTGACCTTCAGAACATTAATGGAACTGTGCTGTTCTAGATAAACCTGATCTGCACTAACATGTTTGAGAGGAAATCAAATGATCTATCTATCTATCTATCTATCTATCTATCTATCTATCTATCTATCTATCTATCTATCTATCTATCTATCTATCTATCTATCTATCTATCTATCTATCTATCTATCTATCTATCTATCTATCTATCTTTTTCCTATTATCTCCAATACTAGTATTAGAATATGATAAAATGTGAGAAAACATGAGATTAGCTGCATTTAAAAAAAAAAAGAAAAGAAAAAAAAAAAAAAAAAAAAAAATATATATATATATATATATATATATATATATTTCATAGTTTTCACACAGTCTAACACTTTATGATGATGAGTTTTAAATATATGTTTCTTTGCTTCAAAAATCAGATGCATGCTGTCCAGCTGAGCGGACATTTTTGTAACTCTGTGAAAACAGATTCATAAAAAAAATTCAGTCACATTGTTTTTCTTATGCCTAAATAGGAATTAAAACACTCAGGAAAAAAATCTTGATTATCCCTCTGGTATCCCGTCCTCCAAGGCCCTTACTGAGCACCTAGTGTGCCTTTTTCACACACTTGTGGAATAATGTCAAAAAAAAAATTCATATAGTTTGTTTTTAATTCTTTTACACTTTTTTCTATTTCATCAACTTGAGCCGTGAATAAAAATACCAAATACTCAATAACTGTCACATTTTTTAACCCTTTAAATACTGTGTCTGTAATGTAAACAAACCTTTTTTTTTTTTTGGATGCAAAAAAACACTTTTTTTTTAAAAATATAAAAAGTGGATCACATATTAGATTTTTTCATCCTGGCATATGTCAGTGATTAACTCCAACACTGGTTAATTTGCATTATTATTTTTGTCACTAGGTCAAATGTTCAAAAATACTAGCGTCTGTCACCAAGTGTGCATAAAATGCACACCTATAAATTAAACTATTAAATATTATATACTGATTTATTTTTCTGCTCTAATTTGATTTTATTTTTGTAAATCCAGCTCAGTCCTAATCATACAGATCAAATGTTAGAAATAGTGCGTTTTATGCACACTTGGCAGACAGATGCTAGTCTGGTCATTTTCTTTTGTTTACAATGTGCACATTTGAGTTGGTGGACAGAGTTTTAAAGATCATGCAAAAATGAACAACTTTTGAATTCTAACCTTATTTACATTGTGAAAAATAATATGAAGTTTTTTAAAATGAAGTGCAAAGTGTGCGTAAAAGGCACACCTGGTTACTGGAGGGTTAAGATTCTCATAATTCATGCATGAAAGGGTTAATTAAAAAAAAAAAAAAAAAAAAAAACAGGGAGAAACACACAAGACAACTAGAGGACAAGTGAGGTGTGGCGGTGACGCAGAGTTTACTTAGAGTTGTGTGAAAATTCACAGCTCTGGTGTGAAAATGTGAGTGGATGGAGACCTTTGCAGATTTAAAGAGGCTGTGACCTGTGCAGTAAAGTGTGAACATGTGCCTGGAGTTTCCTCTGCCATTCCATGGCCTAGGAACAGCACGGAAACCATTTTAGGCACAACCTACTTAAAGACAAATAAGTGTGCACTGTAAAAAAAAAAAAATCTGTAATTTAACAGAATTTTCACTGTTTATTTGACAGATTTTTCCTGTATTTTTCAGATCCAGGAAAATATCAATGAAATGACAAAAACAGACTGTGATTTTACATGTCAAATGGAAAAGAACAGGAAAAAACTGGAACTGTGAAGAACCAAAACATTTCAATTTTTTAAGAGAAATTTTTTTTCTTTTTTCACAGAAAAATACAGTTAAAATACGTTTGCAAATGTATCATAATTTCACAAATATTTATTTTCTATTTATGAGATTAAACTGTTAATTTAAAGTTTAATACTGTAAAAAAAAAAAAAAAAAGAAAAAAGATAAAATTACTGACACTTAACAGTTACAGAAGTATTAGTTCTGTCAGTTGAACCAGACTTGTTTGTTAATCGACAAATATCTTGTGTAATTACAGGAGGTTTCACAACAAAACTGTTGAATAAATGTATTTTTGTGAATGTATAACATGTATAAGCGCTGATAAACTGTCCAAATACAGTTTTTATCAGTGGATTAAGGGTTACAATGCAGTCATTTTAGTTCAGTTCCATCTTCAGCCCAGTATGATTTGCAGTGGACTGAACCAGTCAAATAATAACAGTGACAAGAATTTAATTATATTATGATAATATTTACATCTACAAAGTTTACTTAAAATGTGAATGACATGAACAGCTGGAAATGTCTTTAAAAAAAAAAACCTGGAATTTTAATAACATGCCCCAGTTTATCATTTACATGTGCATCCCAAGTTACATTACAATTACAACTAGAAAAAAAAACATTTAGTAACAGGCAGAATATTGGTAAAAGTGCACTTACTTCTCTGAAGACATTTCAGGTTATTCACATATTTGGAAAAAGGATCATTTGTTAATGTAAACATTTTCATGTAATTTAACTTTTTTACACTAAAACAAAGAGAAAATTACTGGTTGTTATTAGGGCTGTAAGAAAATATCAGTTCTGCAATATATCACAATATTTCATTTCACGATACTGTATCGATGTTAAAAAAACTGTAATATTTTTAGGTATTTATTCAAATGCAGATATTGTGAAGGTTCATTTTTGTCTTTTGTTTATATTTTATTTATTCTTTCACACTCTTTTATTCAATAATGTTGGTTCCGTTGTTTGGATTGAACTCCAATCCTGTTCTGATGTTAGTTGTGAACTAATAGAATCTGAACATTTGAACAGGATCTGAAACTGGAATGTCTGGAAAACAGAATTTCAGTTTGAACACAGTTGGAACATTTGGTGATAGAACATTAGATCCTGTTGGGATCAAATACAAATGTGTTTAGGATTTGGGCAGATTTCTGCTGGAATTCAATTCTTCCAGGAATTAAAAAAAAAAAAAAAAAAAAAGAATAGAAAAAGAAATTGTCTTTTTAACAGTATCATGATTCATTGTCATATATTGTATGGTGATCCTAGTGTTGTGATTTGTAACATATCACCAGATTTTTGCTGATACACAGCCCTAGTTGTTATTATATATAGCATGGATTTAAGAATGTGTGGCCCATTTTTGATATTAAAACAAAAATGGTACGTAAGGCAATTTTTGAAGGATACAACTGTCAAGTTCTAATAAGTAAATAATTTATTTTTGATTCTACCTTAAATCACCATTAATTTGGTGGTTAAGTTTTCTATTTTTCTGGTTTATTGTCACCTTTTCATGTTTTGCTTGTTTGTTTGTTTGCTTGGATGCATTGTTGTTTTTTTCTTTTTTCTGTATTGGATGCTGAGTAGCTGAATGTGTTCTGTAGGACAGGCATTAATGTCAGCCTTCTGCTTCTGCCTGTTCACTCACTAACCTGTTGGTAACGTTTGGAATGTTTGAAGTGTTGTTGTTGACACTGGGTGTATTATTATGTGATGACTGAATAAAGAGTTTCATCATCATCATAATAATATGATAACATTTTACTGGGTCTGACCCACTTGAGGTCTAATTGGTCTGTCTGTGTCTGTATGTGGAACCTGAATTAAAACTATTTTGACTCCACTGATTGTTCAGATCTTCAGTGTAATTTTTGCATTTCACACATTCATCCCCAGGGCCGGACTGGACCCTTTGGTGGGCCAGATTTGGGCCCCGGACCACATGTTTGACACCTGTGGACTGGAGCATCTAAACCAGGCTTTTTCCATTATCGCATTTCTTAAGTGCATGTAAATGTGTTAGATCTGATTCTTACTATTATCTGATGACTCCCAGATTCTTTGGTCGTTCAAACAGGCTCAGGGATTCAAATCACATGTTGGACACTTTAAACAGTGTTTCCTTCATCTGAGTCCTTCTGTTCCTACCCGCTGCGTTTCAGCTCAGAGTGACTCCCTGGCCGGTCTGCTGATGAACCAAGACCTGAATGACAAGTGAACTGGACATTTGTCTTCAGAGTAGGGATGGAACCATGACCGCTATAACGATGAACGGCAGTAAAATCACAGACGGTTAGTATTAGTGTTTAAATTCTAATGATCATGATAACTGTGTTTGATTACTGCACTTTAAGGGGGAAAAACCCGATGGAAAGATCTGCTTTAATGTCAAATATCTGAGTATAGTTTGAATGTATTACAGTTTTAATTTTCTATACCTAATATTTGAACCAATATTCACTTTTAAAGTCTGTGAAAAGGTTTGTTAAGCATCTGTGTTATTTATGCAATAAATTATATACATTCTTCAAATCCGATTTTATATATTTTTATGTTTTTATAGTCGGTTCAAGTGAAAAAATAACAGACAGATGATCTAGATGAAGTTGTGCTGAAAAAACAGATCCAAACATGGGTATAGTAAACATTTGTTTCTATAGTATATAAAGGCCAAATCAAAAGGACTGAAAAACAGACAGAATAGACTCAGACCACTAAGGGTTAATATGTGAATGTTCCTGCAGCAGAAGGGACAGTGGGACTGGTATTGTATTTATTCATTTAAATACAACTTGGTTCAATTCTTTCAGTGTGTGCATTAGTACTGTTTGCACATTTTGAGCACAACTTCAATAATACCTCGATAATAATGAGAACTGTGATAATTTTGGTCATAATACCTGTGATGTGACATGTTCATCTGGTTCCATCCCTACTTCAGAGGAACCTGTGGATCACCTGTGCTGTCTCCACACACAGCTGCACCGCGTCACATCGCCTTTCGGTGCACTGTTCACATTGGGTCCTGTGGTCTGGAGCTTTTCTCTTACCTGGGTGGTGCCTGGAGTGTTGGCAGCTGCTTGTGCGCTGTAGACCATGACTCCATGAGGGTTTCGCTTTGCGCCTCCTTGCAGAACCAGCTCTATCTCTTCCCCCTTCAAGTCCGTGGCCTGCTGGAAGGGGCTCCAAATCCCCCAGCGGAGGCAGTGCAGGAAGGCTGCCCGGGACGTGGAGGTGGCCGACAGCTGAGCCATGAAAGCACACACAGAAGAGCGACTCAACACAGGAACACATTATTTTACAAGGAATGACTTGAGGCTTTTCTTTTGACACTGTACAAAGACAGAGGTGTTAAAAAGACAACCAGCCTCGTCCCAGCTTGTGATGGACTCAGCCACACAAGGGTAATGTCCTCACAAACACATCATCATCTTATTGGTTTCATATCATATTATTTTTTATAAGTTTGGTTTGCAGCACATGGTTCATTTGCAGTCAGTCATTTAACATACACAGTTTAGTTTATTTTTTAATCTTACACTGTAGATATAGGTGCACATATAGTGACAGTGTAGGGTGACAATTCAATTATTTGTTTTGTTCTATTAATCTTTGGTTCTGTTGTTTGAGTTACTGCGTGTCCTGGCTCCATCCGGATGTGGAAAAGGCGTGGCTAAGGGCGGGGCAGACTTATGTACTGCATCCACCTCATCAGAAGGAACCATGGGCTGTGTGGGCATGGGGGGGGTTTAGTGTTTTCAGGGTTTCAGTTGTATTTAGTTGCAGTTAGTGTTCATTTTGTTTTCCCCTTAGGGTTCGGGTTGGGCTCCCATATGTTCCCTTTGTCTCATTGTGTTCGGTCAGTTTCTGTCAGTTTGTTCGATACCTCAGTTTGTGTTCTCAGCCTTAGCTGCTATTATTTTGAGCACAGTGCTATTATGTTGACCTCTTTAATATATTTACTTAAAACTATCTTTTGTAATTCTTTTTTTTCACAACTTTGGGTAAATAAAAACCCACAGGTGAAACTTCAGTCCTGTCTCCTGGTCATCTTGCTGCTCGGTCCCCACCACGGCTTTAAAAGGCCTTTCAGTCGTTTAAAAAAAGGACCGACGTCCCTGTAGCTCATGTTCTATCAAGAATCAATAACAACTTGAATTTGAGAGGTTGTCAGGTTCTGTGTCTGTGTTCCAGTCCTGTGGTCTGGATGCAGGAGATTGATCTGACAACAGAAGTAGGTGGAACTGTCACGGAGGAGAACTCAACTCATTCAGTCAAAGTCCACATATGACTTCTCTGTGCTCAATAATGACTATATTAATATGTAACCATTCACATGTTATAAACCATCCAAATATGGATCATTACAACTCTGACAGATCTGCATGGATGAAAGCCCATCACCTTCAGCTGAACCTGTCCAAAACTGAACTGCTGCTCTTCCCAGCTAAGCCAACCATACAGCAGGACATCTCCATCAGTACTGACTCCATACCTCTGGCTCCTACCAGTGGAGTACGTAACCTGGGAGTCATGACTGATAATCAGTTGACCTTCACAGATCACGTTGCCTCTGTCACCCGATCATGCCGTTTCACTCTGTTCGACCTAAGAAAGATCAGGCCATACCTAACCCAACAGGCCACCCAGCTCCTGGTGCAGACTATGGTTATCTCCACCCAGCTCCTGGTGCAGACTATGGTTATCTCCACCCAGCTCCTGGTGCAGACTATGGTTATCTCCACCCAGCTCCTGGTGCAAACTATGGTTATCTCCACCCAGCTCCTGGTGCAGACTATGGTTATCTCCACCCAGCTCCTGGTGCAGACCTATGGTTATCTCCACCCAGCTCCTGGTGCAGACTATGGTTATCTCCACCCAGCTCCTGGTGCAGACTATGGTTATCTCCACCCAGCTCCTGGTGCAGACTATGGTTATCTCCACCCAGCTCCTGGTGCAGACTATGGTTATCTCCACCCAGCTCCTGGTGCAGACTATGGTTATCTCCACCCAGCTCCTGGTGCAGACTATGGTTATCTCCACCCAGCTCCTGGTGCAGACTATGGTTATCTCCCGTCTTGACTACTGCAATGCTCTTCTAACGGGCCTCCCAGCTTGTGTTGTCCAACCACTACAGATGGTCCAGAATGCAGCAGCGTGTCTGGTCTTCAGTCAGCCTAAAAGGGCACATGTCACCCCCTTACTCACCCTAAAAGGGCACGTCACCCCCTTACTCACCCTAAAAGGGCACATGTCACCCCCTTACTCATTGAGTTCCACTGGTCTACCCATAGCTGCCCACATCAAATTCAAATCTTTAATCCTAGCCTACAAAATTCCTCCGTGGGTCTGCTCCTGTCTACTTAGGTGCACTAATAAAAGCTTATGTCGCCCCACGACCACTCCGCTCGTCTGGGGAACGTAGTCTGGTGGTCCCCAGACCTTGTACAAGACAATCCAGGCTCTTTTCATGGGTCGTTCCACGTTGGTGGAACGCTCTACCAAGTGCTACAAGAACAGAGTCATCCCTGCCTATCTTCAAGAAGCTCCTGCAGACCCAGCTCTTCCGAGAGCACCTCCTGTCCTAGCACTTTCAAACATTCCATCTTAAATATTCTAATAAGGTTTTTCCCAGGATTATCACAGATTTTCCCACGATTATCTCTGGACCTGCTGCGGTGGTCCTCCCTCTCTCCTGCCCTCATCATCACCACTCACTTATCCTCAACCGCCTCCATGTGTCTCCCCCTACTCCCCCCTTCTCCCCCTCTCCCCCAGTCTCTATCTCTCTCTCTTTTTCCCCTTCTCTACTCTCTCTCTTTAACCCCAGCTGGTCCTGTCAGTCGTCCATCCTCCTCAGTCTGGGTCTGCTCCAGGTTTCTGCTGTTAAAGGGAAGTTTTTCCTTCCACTGTCACCATCACCAGTGTTTGCTCCTGGAGGATTCTGTTGGGTTTCTGTAAATTGACTTAGAGTCTGGTTTTGACCAACTCTATATATAAAGTGTCAAGAGAGAACTTTTTTTTGTGATCTGGCGCTATATAAATAAAATTTGATTGATTGAGTGATTTAATTGGTTTTCCCCTGTAAGTCACTTTGGAAAAAAGCGTCTGCCAAATGCATAAACATAAACATTCAAGTAAAGGCACATGTTGAATAACTCACAGATTTGTCAAAAATCCAAAAATCTACATTTCTCAAAACTGTGACGAAATTTTGCAGACTCTGTCCCAAGGAAACTACATGAAAAGAATTCACTGAATCCAACCAGTAGTTTCATCTAAGATGTTTGATCATGGATACAGCACCTTCACAGCAGCTCATGGCTGATCGGCCCGTTTTGATTTCACAAACATGTGACAGAAAAAAATATTTGGAAATAACAACAGATAGTATGAACTGATGAATTAACCAAACTCGTCCATGAACCCATGTGTGAAAAGAATTTCAGTCATTTCAAATGGAAAGCAGCAACAGATTACTTCTACCTCTAACAGGGTTCTCCAACTCCTGTTCTTTCAGCTTCCACATTCAGTCTGATCTGATCTGCAGAGGACCCAACCAGTCAAATAAGAACAGAAGAACCCAGAAATAATGACATCTGACCATTTATGTCTGTGTTTGAGTGCAAAACAACACCCATTAAATGATGAAAATACTTCCTTTTATAAACTATCCAAACAAAACTGATGTGAATAACCTGAAAAAAACGGACATTTCTTCAGATAAATCAGTGTAATTTTCTCAGTCTTCTTCCTCCACTTCTCATTAGTCCATGTGCATTCTGGATCAGATCTCCAAAGACACTAAACACTGAGGAACAGGAAGAAAAGAGTTCAAACTGGACTGAATTTAATACAGACATTTCAGGTTGGACACATTTGTTCAGGTTAGTCACATTTTATTGGTACAGGAGAGTTTGGAAATGGAAAGAGTTTCACAATTTAATGGGATTTTTTTGCACTGAAACAAAGACAAACATTTGAAGTTGTCTTATTTATAGACATAATGTAATATTTTTTCAAATCAAACCCAGTAGAAAATCTGCAGTCATTCTTTTTTGTCGGATATTTGACTGTAGATCAGATTGGTCTGGATGTGGAACTTGAACTAAAATTAATCTTATCTTATTTTATTAATCTGAAATTAACCTTTTGGGATAGGACAATATAAGGTCAGCTTCTTCCTACTCCATTTTGGACAGAAAGTGTTGTTGAGGTGCCACAATGAGGCAGCTGGACAGTGTGTTCTTTGTTTTGTTTTTTTTTTTTTGGTTGGTTTATTGCCTTTGATACTAGGGATGCACCGATACCACTTTTTTTCCAGACCAAGTACGAGTACGAGTACTTCCATTTGAGTAC
The DNA here is from genome assembly GCF_902148855.1 of Sphaeramia orbicularis. Lineage (NCBI taxonomy): Eukaryota > Metazoa > Chordata > Actinopteri > Kurtiformes > Apogonidae > Sphaeramia > Sphaeramia orbicularis. Next base: position 57,090,198 of record NC_043963.1, read on the forward strand.
TTGCCGATACCGAGTACTGATCCTAGTCCTTAGTAATCCCATTCCAGTTGTTAGTTCCTTTTGTAAATGTGCTTTATTGTCGTTGTCATTAGTCTGACTGGAACAAAGTGCTGCTACTGACATTTAATGTGTTGGAATGAGCGTTTGTCAGTTAATCCACCAGGGGGCGCCGCTCTGAATTAACCATACTGGACAAATACCACGAAGAAGAGGAAAGTTTAATGAAGAAGAAGAAAGTCAGTAATACCAAACCTGTAGACGACAGAGGAACACTACTGTGATACTAATGTTAGTGTTTTCTCTGTAAGCTTTAAAAGTTTAGCTTCAGCAGGAAGAGAAAAGACAAATGAGTGACAGGTTTGGTTTGCACTTCCGCTGGCGGCGGTCCGCACCGCTCCGTACTCCTGCTGGTATTCTGTGTCTGGGTACTCATCCTCCATCAGCTGGAAAACAGATGAATGTAGTCAGATTACAGACAGAAGGCTGCGTCTGTATCTGTGTGTGAACGGTACTGTCAGTGTTACTCTGATCATTTCTTCAGTTCCATCTCCACACTCTTCACACACATTCTTCCTCCTCCTCGTACCTGCTGCACTGAACTGGGAATGGCACACGGACACAAGTGGGATCGCTGCATTTGTATCGGATTACTTTTACGAGTACAAGTACACACACTGAGTATCGGAGCCTATGCCCGATACTGGTATCGGAATCGGTGCATCCCTAGTTTATTGCCTTCAATATTCTGGAATGTTCTGTTTAAATTCATGGTTGGTCTTTGCCTGTCGTTCACCTTTGTATTTTGTTTCTACTTCTGCTGAAAATAAACTAAAGTTCACCTTCTGACAAAGCCTCATTTATTTCTGAAAAGTCCATATGCATGTTGACATAAAAAACTGCCCTTTCATTCATTCAGTCAGAGGATGTACTTCCCACCCTTCAGGTAAAATGGTGCACTTATTATTCATCCTGTTGAGTTTGTACAGTTCAGGATCTGCTTTGTTTCATTTTGAACATGATTTACAGTCAGTCCCACTGCACCTTCAGCTCAGCCGTCCCTGCGAACCTAAAACAGCCTCTTGCTTTAAATCATCCACAGGGGACTCGGAGGTTTTGCTGAATCGATTAATAAGCCGGTCAGCTTCAGACCATTGTAATCAATCATACGTAGGACAGTGCAGAATACACAAGGAGCCTGCTAATCCACATCATTTCAACAGAAACTGGAGCCTTATTATGGTTTATGGTCAATTCTTACAGTTCCCCTGAGCCATTTTTTAGCACCAACTAATACCACAGGTCATCATTCATGGGAGTATTTGAAACGCTTTGTGGTGTAGATGGAGTGGTTGGATGGAAAACGTGAACTGTGGTCTTAAAGAGAAATGGGCCCTAGTGCTGTTCAATCATGAAGCTCATACTCAAATTGAATGCATTATATTATATATATACATTATAAAAAATCCAATAAAACTTCCATTGAAATAATGATATTTAGTGTCCAGCTGAGCTGAACTGTGCCTGCAGAATACAGACCTCATCCTCAGACAACAGGCTGAATAAGGACACAATAATAAAGGTGTTCCCATAGCAACTGCAACGAGTATACTAGAACAGCTCTGCTTTTCTTATTGATTATGTTTAGGCCTGGGCAAGTTAATGTGTTAGTACCACGTTAACGCGTTCATTAAATAACGCCAACATTTTTTTTTCTCTCCCGTTAATGCCGTTTTATTCTAACTCCTATTCTTCTGCTTGTGTGCGTGTAGTGATTAGCTGCAGATAGACAACAGGTTTACCAAGAAAAGACGGACGCCCAAAACTTGTGTCCAAATCTGTTCCTGTAGACTCACTGTAAAACTGACACATACAAACTGAATATGTCTGAGTTCTGTTCACTGCCTTAGTACATTTACATGGCATTATACTTTTAAATGAATGGGAAAAAGATCGCTAGCTCGATGCTAACTTGAATGGGAAAATCCATAGACACGCTAATGATTAGCATTTACAGATTAATTTAAGATTTCCAACTTCTTTTTATCCACAAACAAAGGTTCACATCAGAGATATTTGATACTATTCATTCTGACAACAACTGAACAGAAAATACTCACAGACAAACGTTTACCTGTCCATACAAACAGAGTGAAAGAAACGTGTCTGTTAGTTCCTTCTTATGTCTGAACTGACTACGGGAACACCGCAAGGACAAAACATACGTTAGTGACACTTATTCCCACCACTAGAGGGCCCCCTTTGTTTACTTTGAACAACTGAACATCACATATTATTGTTCTTATTAGTATTAGTACTGATTAGTGGGACTAAGACTCCTGTCAATCACTCACAAGCGTAAATAAACATGTGTGGACATAAACATGTGTAACAGTAGCGGTCTGTTCCATGGACATTTTCATTTAAATGTCTTCAGATGGTGGGGGGGGAGAAGGACACAGGTGTTTGGAAGCACTGACATGTGCAATTATTTTAATCAGTGGAGTACTGCAGTCTGAAATATCACTGAAAGGAAATACACACTGTTGATGACGGCAACCCCCCCCCCCCCCCCCCATAACTATGTGATTAATCATGATTAATCACAGAAATCCACACAATTAATTGCAATTAAGAATTTCAGTTGTTGCCCAGCACTAATTATATCATGTTATTTTGTTATATTTCATCCAGCAAAAAGAATCCAGGAGGGGTTTGTGGAAGTGAGCGGCTCCCAGCAGAGGTAAGGCTCGACATGGAATACAAATGGGAGAAGAAAAAAAAAGACTCAAAGCTCTAAAAAGTAGAAACAGTTCAGGTCAGAAGTAAACAGATGACATATGCATTTCACCAGTGTTTATGAGGTTTATTTCAACCAGTAACTTAAACAGAGGGTTCAACTCAGACTGCAGAACTGAGCTCCGGTGTCAGTCTGTTGTGGTCTCATGTTCCACAGCCCTGCCCTCAACCAAAAGTCCAGGTCTGGACCCTGGTTTGATCCTGATAATATTACTGAGCTGGGAGTAAACAGCTGGATAGCCAGTATTGGGAGCAATGCATTACAAAAGTAATGCACTACAGTAAAAGATTACTTTTTGCTGTAACACAGTAGTATAAGGCATTACTATTCAATTTTCAGTAATATTTTACTCAGTACCTGTTCAGTTGCACTTGTGTTAAAAGTACACTTTTCACTTATAATTGAACTGCTCAAATGAAAACAACAAAAAAACAACAAAAAAAAAACACAGCAAGACATTACAGCAGTGTGTTTCAACTTTGGGGTCAGGACCCCACATGGGGTCGCCTGGAATTTCTAGTAATTGATTAAAAAAAACCCTGTACACATACATAAAAGACATGACAAACTGAGTCTGAAACTGCAGCACTCGTTCTGTTTACATGTGGTTCTGTTTATATGTGGTTCTGTTTACATGTGGTTCTGTTTACATGTGGTTCTGTTTACATGTGGTTCTGTTTATGTGTGGTTCTGTTTACATGTGGTTCTGTTTATATGTGGTTCTGTTTCACTGTGGTTCAGTTTATGTGTGGTTCTGTTTACATGTGGTTCTGTTTACATGTGGTTCTGTTTACATGTGGTTCTGTTTATGTGTGGTTCTGTTTACATGTGGTTCTGTTTACATGTGGTTCTGTTTATATGTGGTTCTGTTTCACTGTGGTTCAGTTTATGTGTGGTTCTGTTACATGTGGTTCTGTTTACATGTGGTTCTGTTTCACTGTGGTTCAGTTTATGTGTGGTTCTGTTTACATGTGGTTCTGTTTACATGTGGTTCTGTTTACATGTGGTTCTGTTTATGTGTGGTTCTGTTTACATGTGGTTCTGTTTATATGTGGTTCTGTTTCACTGTGGTTCTGTTTATGTGTGGTTCTGTTTACATGTGGTTCTGTTTATATGTGGTTCTGTTTCACTGTGGTTCTGTTTATGTGTGGTTCTGTTTACATGTGGTTCTGTTTACATGTGGTTCTGTTTATATGTGGTTCTGTTTCACTGTGGTTCAGTTTATGTGTGGTTCTGTTTACATGTGGTTCTGTTTACATGTGGTTCTGTTTATGTGTGGTTCGGTTTATGTGTGGTTCTGTTTACATGTGGTTCTGTTTACATGTGGTTCTGTTTATGTGTGGATCGGTTTATGTGTGGTTCTGTTTACATGTGGTTCTGTTTACATGTGGTTCTGTTTACATGTGGTTCTGTTTATGTGTGGTTCTGTTTACATGTGGTTCTGTTTATATGTGGTTCTGTTTACATGTGGTTCTGTTTACGTGTGGTTCGGTTTACGTGTGGTTCTGTTTACATGTGGTTCTGTTTACATGTGGTTCTGTTTATATGTGGTTCTGTTTCACTGTGGTTCAGTTTATGTGTGGTTCTGTTTACATGTGGTTCTGTTTACATGTGGTTCTGTTTATGTGTGGTTCTGTTTACATGTGGTTCTGTTTACATGTGGTTCTGTTTACGTGTGGTTCTGTTTATGTGTGGTTCGGTTTATGTGTGGTTCTGTTTACATGTGGTTCTGTTTACATGTGGTTCTGTTTACGTGTGGTTCTGTTTTCATGTGGTTCTGTTTATATGTTGTTCTGTTTCACTGTGGTTCTGTTTATATGTGGTTCTGTTTACATGTGGTTCTGTTTACATGTGGTTCTGTTTATGTGTGGTTCTGTTTCACTGTGGTTCTGTTTATATGTGGTTCTGTTTACATGTGGTTCTGTTTATATGTGGTTCTGTTTACATGTGGTTCTGTTTACATGTGGTTCTGTTTATGTGTGGTTCTGTTTACGTGTGGTTCTGTTTATGTGTGGTTCTGTTTATGTGTGGTTCTGTTTACATGTGGTTCTGTTTATGTGTGGTTCTGTTTACATGTGGTTCTGTTTCACTGTGGTTCTGTTTATATGTGGTTATGTTTATGTGTGGTTCTGTTTACATGTGGTTCTGTTTATATGTGGTTCTGTTTACATGTGGTTCTGTTTCACTGTGGTTCTGTTTACATGTGGTTCTGTTTCACTGTGGTTCTGTTTATATGTGGTTCTGTTTCTGTGTGGTTCTGTTTGTATGTGGTTCTGTTTCACTGTGGTTCTGTTTACATGTGGTTCTGTTTCACTGTGGTTCTGTTTACATGTGGTTCTGTTTACATGTGGTTCTGTTTCACTCTGGTTCTGTTTACATGTGGTTCTGTTTATATGTGGTTCTGTTTACATGTGGTTCTGTTTACACGTGGTTCTGTTTCTGTGTGGTTCTGTTTACATGTGGTTCTGTTTACATGTGGTTCTGTTTCACTGTGGTTCTGTTTACATGTGGTTCTGTTTACGTGTGGTTCTGTTTACATGTGGTTCTGTTTCTGTGTGGTTCTGTTTATCTGTGGTTCTGTTTACATGTGGTTCTGTTTCTGTGTGGTTCTGTTTATGTGTGGTTCTGTTTACATGTGGTTCTGTTTCTGTGTGGTTCTGTTTATGTGTGGTTCTGTTTATCTGTGGTTCTGTTTCTGTGTGGTTCTGTTTCTGTGTGGTTCTGTTTACGTGTGGTTCTGTTTTTGTGTGGTTCTGTTTGTGTGTGGTTCTGTTTGTGTGTGGTTCTGTTTCTGTGTGGTTCTGTTTGTATGTGGTTCTGTTTATATGTGGTTCTGTTTCTGTGTGGTTCTGTTTGTATGTGGTTCTGTGTATATGTGGTTCTGTTTCTGTGTGGTTCTGTTCATGTGTGGTTCTGTTTACATGTGGTTCTGTTTGTATGTGGTTCTGTTTACATGTGGTTCTGTTTGTGTGTGGTTCTGTTTGTGTGTGGTTCTGTTTCTGTGTGGTTCTGTTTGTATGTGGTTCTGTTTGTGTGTGGTTCTGTTTCTGTGTGGTTCTGTTTGTATGTGGTTCTGTTTACATGTGGTTTTGTTCATCTTTGGTTCTGTTTGTATGTGGTTCTGTTTGTGTGTGGTTCTGTTTGTGTGTGGTTCTGTTTACATATCGTTTTGTTCATCTGTGGTTCTGTTTGTATGTGGTTCTGTTTGTGTGTGGTTCTGTTTATGTGTGGTTCTGTTTCTGTGTGGTTCTGTTTGTATGTAGTTTTGTTCATCTGTGGTTCTGTTTGTATGTGGTTCTGTTTACATGTGGTTCTGTTTGTGTGTGGTTCTGTTTACATGTGGTTCTGTTTGTGTGTGGTTCTGTTTGTGTGTGGTTCTGTTTGTGTGTGGTTCTGTTTCTGTGTGGTTCTGTTTGTATGTGCTTCTGTTTGTATGTGGTTCTGTTTGTGTGTGGTTCTGTTTCTGTGTGGTTCTGTTTGTATGTGGTTCTGTTTACATGTGGTTTTGTTCATCTGTGGTTCTGTTTGTATGTGGTTCTGTTTGTGTGTGGTTCTGTTTACATGTGGTTTTGTTCATCTGTGGTTCTGTTTGTATGTGGTTCTGTTTGTGTGTGGTTCTGTTTATGTGTGGTTCTGTTTCTGTGTGGTTCTGTTTGTATGTGGTTTTGTTCATCTGTGGTTCTGTTAGTATGTGGTTCTGTTTGTGTGTGGTTCTGTTTGTGTGTGGTTCTGTTTACATGTGGTTCTGTTTGTGTGTGGTTCTGTTTGTGTGTGGTTCTGTTTGTATGTGGTTCTGTTTGTGTGTGGTTCTGTTTACATGTGGTTCTGTTTCACTGTGGTTCTGTTTATATGTGGTTATGTTTATGTGTGGTTCTGTTTACATGTGGTTCTGTTTATATGTGGTTCTGTTTACATGTGGTTCTGTTTCACTGTGGTTCTGTTTACATGTGGTTCTGTTTCACTGTGGTTCTGTTTATATGTGGTTCTGTTTCTGTGTGGTTCTGTTTGTATGTGGTTCTGTTTCACTGTGGTTCTGTTTACATGTGGTTCTGTTTCACTGTGGTTCTGTTTACATGTGGTTCTGTTTACATGTGGTTCTGTTTCACTCTGGTTCTGTTTACATGTGGTTCTGTTTATATGTGGTTCTGTTTACATGTGGTTCTGTTTACACGTGGTTCTGTTTCTGTGTGGTTCTGTTTACATGTGGTTCTGTTTACATGTGGTTCTGTTTCACTGTGGTTCTGTTTACATGTGGTTCTGTTTCTGTGTGGTTCTGTTTATCTGTGGTTCTGTTTACATGTGGTTCTGTTTCTGTGTGGTTCTGTTTCTGTGTGGTTCTGTTTCTGTGTGGTTCTGTTACATGTGGTTCTGTTTCTGTGTGGTTCTGTTTATGTGTGGTTCTGTTTACATGTGGTTCTGTTTCTGTGTGGTTCTGTTTATGTGTGGTTCTGTTTATCTGTGGTTCTGTTTCTGTGTGGTTCTGTTTCTGTGTGGTTCTGTTTACGTGTGGTTCTGTTTTTGTGTGGTTCTGTTTGTGTGTGGTTCTGTTTGTGTGTGGTTCTGTTTCTGTGTGGTTCTGTTTGTATGTGGTTCTGTTTATATGTGGTTCTGTTTCTGTGTGGTTCTGTTTGTATGTGGTTCTGTGTATATGTGGTTCTGTTTCTGTGTGGTTCTGTTCATGTGTGGTTCTGTTTACATGTGGTTCTGTTTGTATGTGGTTCTGTTTACATGTGGTTCTGTTTGTGTGTGGTTCTGTTTGTGTGTGGTTCTGTTTGTGTGTGGTTCTGTTTCTGTGTGGTTCTGTTTGTATGTGGTTCTGTTTGTGTGTGGTTCTGTTTCTGTGTGGTTCTGTTTGTATGTGGTTCTGTTTACATGTGGTTTTGTTCATCTTTGGTTCTGTTTGTATGTGGTTCTGTTTGTGTGTGGTTCTGTTTGTGTGTGGTTCTGTTTACATATCGTTTTGTTCATCTGTGGTTCTGTTTGTATGTGGTTCTGTTTGTGTGTGGTTCTGTTTATGTGTGGTTCTGTTTCTGTGTGGTTCTGTTTGTATGTAGTTTTGTTCATCTGTGGTTCTGTTTGTATGTGGTTCTGTTTACATGTGGTTCTGTTTGTGTGTGGTTCTGTTTACATGTGGTTCTGTTTGTGTGTGGTTCTGTTTGTGTGTGGTTCTGTTTCTGTGTGGTTCTGTTTGTATGTGCTTCTGTTTGTATGTGGTTCTGTTTGTGTGTGGTTCTGTTTCTGTGTGGTTCTGTTTGTATGTGGTTCTGTTTACATGTGGTTTTGTTCATCTGTGGTTCTGTTTGTATGTGGTTCTGTTTGTGTGTGGTTCTGTTTGTATGTGGTTCTGTTTGTGTGTGGTTCTGTTTATGTGTGGTTCTGTTTACATGTGGTTCTGTTTGTATGTGGTTCTGTTTACATGTGGTTCTGTTTGTATGTGGTTCTGTTTACATGTGGTTCTGTTTGTGTGTGGTTCTGTTTGTGTGTGGTTCTGTTTGTGTGTCACATGTTCACTGTGGTCAGTTTCAGGTGCTGCAGCTCTTTCATAGTCCATGGTTCCAGTTCTAGTTTGTTCAGTGTTCTTTGTAAATCCCAGCTGGACTGACTGTTCAGATCCTGACTCTTTGTGCAGTCGTCTACACCTGTCTTAATAACAGACATTATACAGACTAAATGTCCTCTAAAATTCACCTTTATTTCCCACATAGTGTACCAAACTATTTCATGATCAAAAACAAATACATTTTAGTAATCCTGCTGGGATTCCAACACTGTGGACCATAGTGTTACTTCCTGAGCCATCCATGGATTACTGAGCTATCCATCCACGCAAATGTATGTATGTGTCCCAAAGCTCTCCTATCTCTTGTATTGGGGTGGGGGTGGGGGTGGGGGGGGTTGGGTTGGGTTCTACTGCACATGCACCATTTATGACAAGAGTCTGTATGTAATTCAGAAGTAATACAGGAGTCATGTAATGCATTACAATTCGGAGACATTTAAAAGTACCTTACAATATCACTAACAGTAACAAGTAATCTGTAATGGATTACAGTTTGGAAGTGACTTGCACATCACTGCTCAGTGTTTCACAGAACAGACTTCAGTGTGGGAAGGTACAGGACGGACTCCTGGTACGAACGGTATCAGTGATCTGATGTAAGCCTTCTGCTGAAGTGTGTTCTAATGCCATTCGAGCTGCCTTCAGCTGTGAACACACTGTCCACACTGGAGTGGAACACACACCTGCCACGACATGAGTCACAGAAGGATGGGCCTGTTTGAAGGACAGACGAGTGGGATTTACATCACAGAGAAAACAGAGCCTGTGTATTTGTGTTTTTATTCACATGGACATTTGAACCCTTTCATGCATGAATTATGAGAACCTTAGCAGAGATATTTTTCCTGAGTGTTTTTATTCCTCTATCGGCATGAAAAAAACAATGCAATCAAGTTTTTTTGTTTTGTTTTGTGTTGTTTTTAAGGAGTTACAAAAATGTCCACTCAGCTGGACACCATGTGTTTAATTTTTGAAGCAAAGAAACATGTATTTAAACACTAATATCAGAAACTGATATGGAAAACTATGCAAAAGAAACATTTTTAATGCTGTTAATCTGATGTTTTCTCACATTTTATCATACTCTGTCATTTTTCACTTCATGGAGATAATATGCAAAAAACAAACAAACAAACAAACAAACAAACCTGTTAATTACAGTCTAATAATAATTAGCAATAGATTTCCACTCAAACATGTCAGTGCAGACCAGGTTTATCTAGAACAGTACAGTTCCAGTACTGGTCTGAATGTCAGTGTATTATTATGGGATGGTGCATTAGTGTCCACTGTGTTGGCTGATCTGGAACTAAAACAACCAAAGCCATGAATATACAAGAGAACAGCTGCAGAAGAACTGACCACTGGAGTACTTACACTTTTCTTTTGTCTTTGGTTCAGACAGGTACAGTTTTTAGACGTTCCCCGCTGGACTGGGACTCCAGTCGTCCTTGGAAGGGTCATCCCACATGTGGTTTATCAGCTGGTCACAGTCCAAACTGTCCAGCAGGTAACATCTAAAAACTACTGTATACCTTGTCTGAACAAAAGAAAAGTATAATTCCATTAAAGAAGACAAAATGAAGGTCATTAGGCTTGTCCACTGCAGTGACCACTAGGGTTAAAACAGCGGTGCCTGTGCTTTGGCGTCCCCTAGTGGTCATCTGTGCTTATAGTGCAGCTGAAAACTGATCCTGCACCCCACCAAAACATCATCTCACCAGCTGCCACTTGTCCACACCGTTCCAGTAATAACTTTTCCCTGCGCCTCTAGTAAATTCCAACAGAGGGTTTGCACTGGCATTTCCAAATGTCAGACAGATTTGCATTTAAATGTTCTTCTTTCTTTCCTTCTTTGTCCTGGTTGCTTGCTACAAAAGCCAAGTGTTCAAAGTTCATTTAATGGGCCTGACATTTTTCACTCTAGCACTAAAAGCATTAGCCCAGCTAAACGTCAGCCACCTCTGTCACTGAAGCCACATTACACTTTCCACTCTTTGTTTCAAGACCAATAAAGTGACCCGACCCTCAGAAGAACGGTTTAAGAACTCATACTTTCCTGCCCTTTATTTGAGTTGTGGCACGCACTCGTATTCAGAACACTTATTTCTAAACACATGTACAGTTGGAACCTCTCTGATCAACTGCCCAAAGACGTCGCCTCACCTGAAGATGTGGATTGGCCTCAGACCATCTGTCCAGGTGTCCTAGAGAACGGTTCTGCTCAGATGATAACTTCTGCACATGTAGCATAGACATGAACAGCTGTTTCTAGGAACTGTCCATCCACAACTCTGTGGCAGTTCTCCGTTGAGGCATTACCTGTTTTTGATCTCATGGGGATGGATTATTAATAATTATCTGAAACATCAAAATCAAACAAGTCTATTTTCACAGTTCTGATTTTGTACAACTGATCCATCTATTCAGTCCATGGTCCAGTCCAGGTAGTGGTCCCACCAAAGGGGCCAAACCTTTGTGGTGCCATTGTGTTAGTAGTTCATGTGTATGAAACCATGACAGCCTTTCCAAAGGAGGAGCTCAGTCCTGATTCTATGGTACCTGTTTTTTTCCAAAACACGTATCATTCCACTTAATGGCGTCTGGTGGTATTTGTGAATCCTTCCACCTTTTCCTGTCAAAATGCAGTGGAATTGGTCCAGGATAAGGTTGTGACATTCCATTCTGCTTCTACTTTTCAGATTTTATAGGAAGATGTTATAATTGAATGTTTCTTTCAGAAAATAGTCTCCGTGTTTTCATTCCATTCCAGCACCGCATCTGAGACAAGTAAATATGAATGTTTATTTAAGACTGAGTTAAGACAGAGTTCAGACTGAAATAAGTGAAGTGATGATAAATTCTCTTTTCATACAGAACAAATGAAAGCAAATGAAAGTTCTGGAGTTCTGCAGTGATCCCAACAAAGACAGCAGTTTAATAATGACACAACTACAGAGCAGGAAACCAACGGAACATTTCATTTCAGACAAAAGAGCACATGTTCTAGAGCCGACCCCCATGCAAACAGACCAGAGAAGAACTCAGAAGGTGTTGTGGTGTGTGCAGGTCTGGATGTTAGAGCTGAACTGAAAGTGGACTCAGGGCTGAGTGGCACAGCACACAAGAGGGAACGCCTCCAATGAATGACACCACTGCTGGCTCAGTTCCCTCTGTTTAACCTTTAAGTCATTTAGCACCATTTATCAGGACTTTAGCCTCTGTCATCTGCATTTTTTTCTGTGAAAATCAGGTCTTTTCCTGTATTTGAAGACCCTGGTGCTAAAAGGACTGATGTCACAAAAATAGTCTGTTACAAATATTCAGAGGGTGGACTGAGCTGAACAAATACATCCTGTTTATGTGCTCAACTTGTCCAAAAATGTGACTTCAGCACTTTTAGCACCAGAGTCTTCATTTAATTTGATTCGATTTAGTGTTTTATTCCAAACATGCAATGAAATTTAACATATATGCAACAAGCAAAACATAAATAATAATACAAATATCAACAATTATAATAATCTTAGACAGAAGAACAGAACAGTAGTTTCATTTACATGCCCGAAAAGGGGTGGGAAGAAGTGTCACTTATTTAATCCCACCCCCCTCTCCAGAAAATATAATTAATAATAAATATTTATCTCCCTATTTTCTTCAATGGCTGATAGCTATGACTAAACTACAACTCTGGAATGGCTATCATAGCAAAATATTATCTGTGGATAAAGGCCATTTCAAAATGCAGAACTAGAAGTGGCCCCCTTGGGAGGTCCCAGTATGCCAAAGATCTGCTCCTGGCTCATGGACTAATGGAGCTGCCAGAGTAGCTGCTACAAACTGTGGGTCAGCTGTGATGTGCTTCACTTTGTCGTTCTCCTGAGGGTGCACCGTCTTCAGTACGTCTGGAACATGTGGGAAAGAATCAGATGAGAGTCGCACATGACCCGGCACTCACGTCTTTATTATTGGATGAATCCGTTTAGTTGCAGGAGGATTGGGGAACAGATTAGAGGCTGAGTGCAGAGAGAATGAGCCAGACAATGGACCAGTCAGGAGCGTTTTCTACAGGGATGATGCCTAGAGCCTCAGAAGAAGCTTTTATCTGCCTGACACTCCACGCTTATCACACACTTCCACTTCTGGAAATCATAGGAAAAACAAGGAAGAAGCATTCCATGTTCAAAAGTGCACTAAGAAGGGATAACAGGAGAAAAGAAGGGACGGTGGTACCGAACAGCACAGCGTCATCTGCAAACACACGATGGATGACCAACACGCATCCAACACACTCCATTTATTAATGGATCTGTCAACGGGACTTCAGAAAAGTGGAATTCTTCCAACAAAACAAAAGACACTCGCACAGACGAAGAATTCCCTTTAAGCTCGCTTTGAATTCCCTTCAAACCGATAGCGACATAAATCCCTATCATGATGCGAGTGCGGTGGTTTTAAAGTGTTCTGTGATCTACATATGAACTGTGTAAAGAGCCAACAGCTGGAGCTGCGCAGCACACAATAGGATTCTGGAAGCCACTCTTCAGTGTCGCTTTGAGTAAACAAACAGGGATAATGGTTTCATTCAAAGCTGGGCAGAAAATTCACATTATGCATGTAATCCCTGCACACAAACAGTCGGCAGCGTTCAGGGGCTTAGGAAGGACAATATGAAGACGCTGGATTTTATGACGGGGGAGATGAGTGTAACACCAACATGTAGGTGGAGGAGGTTGAATGGTATTGTGATGAGGAAACGGAACTGGAGGAGTGAGCTGGCTGATGTTTTCATCTGTTCAAGGCCTCCAGAGGAGAAGGTTTCCTTGGGGGGTTAGACACATCCACTCCCCACACTAACTCAGTGGGTCTGAATCAATTGCACAGACTGCAGCTGACAGCACA